>NW_027040788.1:600000-770000 GCF_037179485.1 Ochlerotatus camptorhynchus
GCCTCACTGGATACGCCCAAGACTTGCTGGGTGAAATCCGGTGGCCGCGAACGGTTCCTGGGGAAAGCACTAGACGCGAACCTCCTCTCAGATGACCACGGCAATGCAATAACATGTTTGTTTTCGTTAAAGGAAGTATTACGACAAAGGTAATTGCTATTAGATATTTTTGCAAACAGTGACAGATAACGGACATGAAGATCCAGTGCAGGTGCCGGGCAAAGGTGTTATAAGCTAGACAAATACGCTATTGTCGTCGTCATATTCGCCGTCGTAGTCGCCGTAGGTAGTACCATTCGTATATTTAAAATTAACCATCAACCGTTCAAACTATATGAACTATCATCGCGTATCTCTGTTGTTCATTACATACCAAGTGAAAACTTAATCATATTTTGTCGTGGAGTGTTGTGGTTGTTAGAACCTCGATGACCCTGGAGGGATCGTTTTTACTTAGTGAGCGAAAGATAATGGGTTTAATCCCAAGCTCTTCCACAACCTTATAAACTATCGTTGGATTTCGAGAGCATAAACCGGAGTTAATAACCAAAAGTTGAATTGTTTAAAACAAGACTTTCGGAACGAATGTATGCGTGATCCAGTTTGAAAGACATGTTGTTGGCTGTTTTCGGGGACGTCGCTTTATTTGAATAGCTTTTTGTTAAGTCAGTCGTAGATTGTGGTAATGTAAGGAGTTACGGTGGCTATAGAGCAACCGTTTTGCTTATTGAGTAGAAGATCATGGGTTAAAACCCAAGCCTCGTTACATTACAGGGTGGCCAGCAAACCGGGAATACCGGGAAATATCCGGGAATTTGAAAAGTAACCGGGAAAACCGGGAAAAACCTGGGAATTCGGTGAGAGAACCGGGAAAAATAAATTAACCATACAATAGGAATACATTTTTACACCAGAATTTCAGAATAAACCATTAAAACAAAGTAATCCTTAACCAAATGAATGTCTTGTTCTATTTGCTGCATAATTTTCTTTAGTTTCCCGTCTTATTGTTTTTAGAATTTAATCACTCAGCAAGATTGCAAATTGATTTTTGTCGTTTCAATTTCAGATGTGCTGGACTTTGGAAACAGAAATTTGTAAAAACCGAAACTGAATTATTCTTTTGCAGGGTTTTAATTTTTCGTTGTTCAAAATTCTCACGATGTGAATTCCAGAATTAACTTGGAATTCTGCTTTGAATTATCTTGAAATTTTTCTGAAATAATCCAGAAAACACCCCGCGTAATAATTACCGTTGAATTCTTTTTGGAATTTCCTTGCAACCCCTTCTAAGAATTTAATTGGAATCCTTCAAAGAATACGCCTTTTAAACTAAACCTCTGGTGGTAAATAGGAGAACCTCAAAAAGAGTGTTGTGAGCAGAAATGTTCGCCGTGAGACATAGGAAACGGAACACTTTTTTTTTTACTTTTCCTGATAAATTGATTCATCTGAGATGCTTCAAAACTTGATTTACAGTTGAAAAAAATAATTCTGTATCGTTTTTGCAAGGATCCTGCTAGTGTCAAAAAAATTTTTGGCGAGAAAAATGCAAAATTATAAAAGTGGTTATTATCTTCTGAATTTCTTGTGTGTGAATAGTTCAAGTGCAAATCAGTTCAGGTTAGTGAAAAATCGTAATATATGGCAATTACTGATGGAAATTGGCAAGATGTTGAATGAAAAATGCTCTAATTTGCGTTGTGAAAAATCCTCATTCTGATGTAAACAGATGGTCGCCCCGTAACGTGGGTAGATCACCTTTTCGTGGTACGTTACGGGATGTAAGATCTACCACCGATTCCTAGTCCTAACTTCTTCAAACTAGGGGAACAGGATTTTTCAGTAATCAAAGGAACACATCTTAGTCCTTGTTACTTTTTATGCCTTGTTGATAGTGATAAGTCCTCGGGTTGCCTGGACCGAGGATGATCTTGAAACAAGGAAAAAATGAGTTAGTTAGTCTTCACCTATGTGATTCCTAATCTTCTAATCGTTGTTCCCTAGTTTGAAGTGGTTAAGACTAGGGTTCTGATGCATGGTCATTATCGGTGTCATAGCTTGTTTTTGTTGTTAAGGAATCCAATTTTGACTGACAAAGGGGCGCGCCTTTGGAGGGTGTTCCAACTCCGAAGGGTATAAATAGCGGAACCTTTCAGTTAGAATCGATTCCTTGCGATGAAGGCAAGAATGACAACTGTATCAAAACCGAATACTTCATCATTTCTCAATAGTGATGGAGTAATACGACATGCACTAAACTAAGGACACGGGATATACTTCAATAGATCAAATTACTGGTCGCAGTGGTGTTATGTCCCGAACAGAGGAAAAAAAAAAAAAAAACAGATGGTTTGGCTGACGTTTCCTCTCGAATTCGCTTGGCGCACTCTACATTGGTGGTGTATTAAAAAGGCCTATTCTCTTGAGCCTATGTGGAGACTTCGATTCATTTGAAAATCTTCCAACTCTATTCAAAACAGCAGAAATCTTTCTGAATTTTATTTAGAAACCCTGGAAGTATTTTAAAGACTTTCTTTCTAATTATCAGCAATTTTTTTGCAATCAATTTTGTTGGAGTTCTGTGATGAATCTTTCGCACTAGGGTTGAAATTATTGCAAGAACACTGTTAGAACTCTGTTTCTTGTTGAATTCTGATCATAATTCTCTTGGAATACTTCTTAAAATTCATCTGTCATTTTCCTCACGGTCCCCATATAAATCTCCTCAGAACCACGTAGGAATTTTCCGCAAAGTTTTGTTTTTCAAAACTCCTTTTTAAATATTCTAAAATTACCTAACAATTTAATTTAGAACTTGCATTCTTCTCCACAGAAATCCCTCCAAATTCATGTAAAAATGTCTAAGGATTTCATGTCAGAATAATTCTGGTATTCTGCTCAGAACTTCGTATTCGAAAGCTGTGTGGGAATCCTTCTCAATATTTGTTCCAACAAACTCTTTGAATTCTTTTAAATTTTCCACTATAGATTGTTCTGTAATTTGTCATAGCCCTTTAAATGTCCTTAGCGTGACATGCATCACTAAGGTTATTATTAATCACAGATTTTGAAAAAAGCTCTACACAAATCTTGGGAATCTTCTTAAATCACATTTATCCCTTCAGTAAATTCATTTCAGCACGCTCTTAAAAATGCATTCAATTTCGTTTTTTTGTTGAATATTAACAACCCGGATTTTTTTTTTAAATTTGAACCGGGAAAACCGAGAAAAAACCGGGAATTTCAAAACGAAAATTCACTGGCCACCCTGATTACTCCAGGCCTCCAGGCACCTTTTGTAGAAAATCGTTAATAATATAAATCGGTGGAACGAGTCGGAAAAGTAATACGCATATTTAGACAAATGTGACGTACGTCTGATCCGGTTTGGAAAAATTGTTAACTATTTTCGGGGATTTCATTTCACTGTAACAGTTCCTTGTAACCGATAATGAACGATCGTCGGTCGTAGCTTGTTGTGATGTAAGGGGCACTGTGGCCTTGGAGCGACCGTTTTTGCTTACTGAGGAAAATCGTGGGTTAAAACCCAAGCCCATTACACTACTGAGCGTAATAAAATTCGGTTAAAAAAACGGGTACGTAGGGGAAATGTCGGCTTCGGCAATACTTTAACCTATTATCGTCAGGGGAGTAAACAAAGTCCTAGAGCAGTCAAATTTGGCCAATAGATTATCTGACACACAATGTATCCACATGCCATAATTGAGCTCTCGAGGACGTTGTTTACCCCCTGACGATAATATAAAAATGTTTTGCCGAAGCCGTCATTTACCCTAAATGAAGTAATATTTGAGTTTTAAGAAAGACGTGTTGATTGGAGATCCATATCAAATTCTTCGCAAGAGCAGTTGTTGTCGTCGTCGGTGAGGTCGTCGCCGGGATCGGAACATAGTAACAACAATTTGAACGGAAACTTGATTGTAATCGTTTTGTGATATAAGGAACTCGGTGGCCTAGTGGCGACTGATTTTGCTTACTGACCGTGGGTTCAAACCCAAGCTACTTTGCGCTATGGAATCGTTAGGACATCAATTCAGCTTATCTTTTCCCAAAACGAATCCTGCTGCAATACCAACCTAGCGGCGCCGGTGGTGTAGTGGTAAGCGTGATTACCTCTCACCCCAGCAGGCCTGGGATCAATCCCAGTATGCGCCGCCGGGATGTTCTGAGGCATAACATCTCTGATCACGCCTTCCTTCGGAAGGGTAGTAAAACCGTCGGTCCCCGGCTCATAAGTTGATCGAGCGATAGGTAGGGTCCAGGTGTGGGACCTGCCTCCCTGGCATTGGTGCTCAGCACGAACAACAAGATTGACGGAAAAGAAATCAAGGAAAAAAAAAACAATCCCAACCTTTTATCCAACCTCCCCAGTGATTTCTCGTGGAAGTGCAGAGGTGTTCTCGGCTTTCATTAAAGCGAGTATTACGTCACCATATTCCTACCTATTTCTTTATTGACCAGCATTCGGACGTGGCCGGCGCTGGTATTGCTTAATTTTGGATCACCAGTGTTTACACATTGAGGATGAATGCTAGTTCCAAGCAACGTCTATTGGTTAATTACAGCTGATCTAGCAATAACGTTGCATCCTCAGGCTGTCATGCTCCTGCTCTACATAATGAACGAGGGCGACCTAGCTGCATATATCATTTTACAGAATTCTGTTGAAAAGTTAGAGGCAAATGAATGTGGCGTTTTTAAGGTGCCATTATGAAAATGCTGTTACTGATTGAGTGCACTTTCTTCAAGGTGGCAACATCCACGTAGAAAACAAAACCAACTTTATAGTTATACTTATGTGAGCTCCTTCATCGTGACTTGCAATCATAAGAGGATTAACACTTTACCTTTCCAAAAATGGATTCAATAGTTTACTGCTGTACAAAACAATTTTCACCTCACCAAAGGTAAAGTAATAGTTAGTGACAAGTGCACACACGCTTCTCAGTTTCTTCACCAAACAAGTCCTTTCATCCACACACACGCACGTTACAAAGTTACCGGTCGGTAGAAACGGCAGGAGGCGGGCGCAAAACTTCGACTTCGACAGCTCAATTTCCAATTGCACCCAATCTATCGTCATATCGAATCGACACAGCGCAGAGCTACAAGAACCGGAGGGGCTAGTGCTACTGCTTCCGCTCCTGCTCCTGCTCCTGCATTAGCATAGGTAGATTGGGAGGAAAAGACAAACTTTGCTAGTTAATGTCGAGGTGTTGCGTTTCCTACGCGATGCCTTCATATTTATTTGGGCTGCGTAAACAAGTTTTCCCCGACGTATATTGCCCGAAATTACCACCAATCATTTGCTAATAGGGGTTGATCGTTATCGTCGCATTCGGGGAACTTCTAGGGCTTTGTTGCTTCACATGCTAATGATGTGCTTCGCGAACTCGTTTCGCAGTGCAAGTTAGTCCGCCCTCACAGTAGACCGATCTGGAATTCTAGTTTCACTCTGTGAATTTGATAATTACCGTCTGATAGTAATGTAAAATGGGAGGTTTTTTTTCGAGGATGACAATCACGTGCAAAGGAGGTCTTTTAACGGGAATCAAGAAGATAGCAATCCACACGAAATAATAACCACCCTTCTGGTGAAACAATAGAGAAAATTGCACAATTATAAGCGAAGTCACCTTTTTTGTTGCTTCAGTTTTATGCGCGCGTGCTCTCATTTCGGATCGATTCCTAAGAGAGCTGCCTCTTAACTCCTACTACAATGTCGTTAGGTAGGTACCGATGCGCATTGTTGTTCGAAATGCGATGGGAATTGTGTGACTATGCAGAGTCAACAGAAGGTGACATTCGCTACTTGCAGCAAACTCTATCCATCCATGGTTATAGTTGGTAGGGTGTTAATGGTTTGAACCAGATTAAAAAATGATTTCAATTGTTCCAGCGGTCCACCACGATTCCCAGAGTTCAATTACACGTCTTTGAATCAACTGTTACAATGCTACTTTACTCAGTGCCGACCAATCGGTGAAGACCTTTCCTTCCCGTGAACACTTTTTTTTTTTCGCTTCGGGTGAAAACATTGGATGAGGCAGGCAAAAAAGAGTCATTAAATTAAACCTAGACAGAATGAGCGTCGTTCCTCAAGTTCAACCAAACAACAACAAACAGAGCCGACCGACCGACGAAAACCATATTCCCATGAAGTTTGTTGTGCTTGGTGTGCGCTCTTTTGGACAACTGCAACTTGCGCTGCTGATCGTTCGTCGCTACATACCTGCTGTTGGCTACTGCAACACTGAATACTCTGTCTGATGACGGTTTGGTTTGGCACATACGAGGCAAGTGACGGAACAAATTCTGACGAAAAAGGTAATAATAAAAAAATATATTGCAATACAATGATGACCCCCGCCCTTTGTGCAGAGTAGAGCGCTTGCTTAGGTGGAGGGTTTTGAGTTGAAATATGGGAAGATGTGGATTGTTCATAACGCGCTGGGAAGTTTGTTGTCAGTCAGTTCTCTGTAAGGTTTTACTGAGTCATGTTACTATCATGATGACTTTGACTTAGAATTGGCCAAGTTTTTCTTGAAGATCTTCAAAATTAGTAATAACTAGGTGATTAGCTACATGTTATTATATAGGGTGGATAACGGCTTCAGCCCACCGGCACCATATTCCAAGCACGGGTTTTTGTAAAGATAATAAATCAGAAATCAATCCAAAAGATGCTCTATGACGTGAAGCATCATACTGCAAAAAATGAGCGTTGCATGCTATTGTTTACACCATGCGTGGAATAGGGTCTCGTGGGGACTGAAGCCGCTCTCCTCCCTACTATAATCAACTCTCCCTAACTCGACGGAAATCTAGGCAAATTTTTCCTCCTCCCTAACTCCCTTTAATATTGAGTTAGGAGTCCAGGCTTGGGAATTGTCGCGTTTGTCATTGACGCACGACAAGATACATTAAAGGATGATCATCCTGAAAAATTCTCGTCAAACAACAATTTCTTGTCGCACGACAAAATCAAGAATCCATCCAGTCACGACTCTCTATTCTAGTCCGATTCTGTTCCCTGTGACCAAGATATCAAAAATGACAAGCGATCAACGAGCCGAATGATAACCCAATGTCAGCAATGGAAGGCAATAATTTTATGATCTTCTTCCTTTTTCATGACAAACTGCTTTTGCGATATAGCTCGCTCGGGTAGAAGGAAACGACCAAATTGGATTCGCTTCCTGTGACAAAGTACGACAGCTCACACTCTCGACTCTGAGCTCAAAACAACTTCATACCCCAAAGCAAACCTCTTCGTTTTGTCTCTTTTCTTACGTCAACGAACCACATTTAAAATGTTATTTTAAAAGGAGCATCACGACAAGAATCCATTCTAATACAGATGCCGGATATAAGAAAAAGTGGAAAACACTGTTAAATACCCTTCAATATTGGTGTTTCCGGAATCGGGATGACGTTTAAAGGGTGTCCCACATCAAATTGCATCATGGAAAAAACGCTGTAGAAAATTGCCCAATGGGTATTTTCTGTTGAAAATTTGGGAAGAAGTAGTTTAGAGTGCATTGTTTGCACTGTATTTTTATCGCTGTCACTTTTTCGAAAGTTGGAAAAAATGGCGTCACCCGAAAAGCAACGGCGCGAATTGATTTTGTGCAAGCACCTGGAAAATCCTCAATCGGGACATCGAAAAACAACTCGGAATCGTACAGTCACGTGAGTCGTGTGATTAAACGTTACTACAACACTCTGAGCATCGAACGGAAGGAGAAATGCGGTCAGAATGGATGTTCTATTAGTGGGGGCGACCCCGGCGTAGTCGTTAACATTCATACCTCTCACGCCAAAGTCACGAGTTCAAATCTCACCCGGACAAGTCACGAATGACCCAAGAGCGTTAAAGTGACTATAATAAAAAAAAAAAAGAATTTCTATTAGTGATCAGGATCACAAGCGTGTCGTAAAAGCGTTTAAGCGGAATCCCAATGCTTCGGTCAGGGATGTGGCCAAAAAGTTGGATCTGTCCAAGTCTTTCGTTCAGAGAGCCAAAGACCGGGAGAGACTGCATACGTACAAAGTGCAGAAGGCTCCAAATCTTGACGAACGGCAAAATACTGTGGGAAAGTCACGGGCCCGGAAACTGTACACCCAGATGCTGACGAAGCCTCATTGTCTCATCATGGATGATGAGACTTACATCAAGGCGGACTTCCGGCAGCTTTCGGGGCTACTGTTCTTCACCACCCAGCACAAGTTTGATGTTCCGGAGGAAGTAAGGAAGCAGAAACTTTCAAAGTTTGCCAAGAAATACATGATTTGGCAAGCAATCTGCTCATGTGGCAAACGGAGTGCGCCGTTCGTGACTACCGGGACTGTAAACGGGGAGATCTACCTCAAGGGGTTTCTACAGAAGCGTCTGCTTCCTCTGTTGAAGCAATACGAGGGCCCTATGATCTTCTGGCCGTATCTATCTTTGTGACACTATTCAAATGTTGTCCTGGAGTGGTACGAAGCCAACGGGGTGGGTCACTTTCGTACCCAAGGATTTCCCCTTTAGAGACCAAAAATTGAAGTTCGACACCATTTTGAAATCCAAGATGGCGGCCTCTGGTTTCAGAAAAGTGGGAAAAACTGTTAAATACCATTCAATATGAGTATTTTCGGAATCGAGATGACGTCTAAATACCGGAAATCGATATTATGATAGAATTTTGAAATCCAAAATGGTGGCGAAATACTGTCAAATAGAGCTTCCCCATCCCGGGATTCGGGAAATATTTATTTGATATTCCGGGAAATCCCGGTGTTTTAGCCAACCAATAGGCATTCAACCTGAAACGAATTAAAATGATTAATTACTTAATGCTAAAACATCTATCTAGAATTAGTCTTACTACCAAGCGACTGCAGCAGCAGAAAATTAGATTTGTTTTGATTTTGCTGAGTTGACAGCAACAATATATGCTCCACAATAGTAGTAGTAGTTTAGTATTAGTAAAATAAGATGAATATCGACTGAGTTACATGGGTTAACTATGAGTTCACACTCGGTCAAACACTCAAAACTTGCATGCAAGTTATTAGAAAAGGAAAGCAGACAAGTTTAGATGTGTGCATTAAATTAGCAGTTGAAGAAGAGCACATATAAATGGATTATAATTGTGCTTAAATTAGGGGACAAATGAAGATTGAAAAACAACTTAAATTTGTACAATAGCTTAAAAAGCCACAAAGGCTTCCATATGAACCCATGAGGAGAGAAATGATATAAAAACGGACCAGGATTGCAATATAAAATCAGTTTACAAACTATCTCCAAAGGTAAAATATATCTTTCAAACCGTCAATCAACGCGTTATTTCTTAACATCGAACCATAATCCAGTACCAGTGAACCATTGCCGTAGTCTAGTGAGTTGTATTCAAGTCAGTGTACCGACGTTGCAAGGTTACTGCGATAACACCCGGAATCCCGGGAAGTGAACAAAGATAGTAAATTGTTTTAATATTGGTATGTTTCATCTCCTTCGAAGAAAAATGAAAAAATGGAGATTCCTCCAATACTAGGGACAAAAGATTTGAAGACATATCTTCATTTTGAAGATATTTAAAATTCTGTGAAGGTATTTTTTTCATGCAGACATTTTGAAGACATCTCATGATTTGTGGAGTTTTTTCAAGACATGCGGAAGCTGAAGCAGACTTCCGAAGTATTTTTTTTAATTTATGCTGGCATATGAAGATTTTTGTTAAACAAATGAAGTTTTTGACTTCATATTTTAAGCTTCTTCCTGAATATGTTGAATGTGAATAATGTAACCAAAATCGGATATTTCAGAATAAAACTTGATCCAATTGAATATTCACAGAACTGCACTGAAATATTCGATTAGCTGGAGATCTTTTGAATACTTCCTGATCAACGTACAGTTTTGGGAGAGTATCTTCACAATAATACTTGATCAACCTGAAGACTTGAAAAAAATCCAGAGGACTTTATTGTGATCGTCGATCAGCTGGAGATCTTTAAGTAATTCCTAACCGATCTGCCATCTTGAGAGAGCCAATTGAATATTTGACTAGTTTAAGATCTTCAGATTTCCTGATCAACCTGAATTCACTAATATCTGACCAACCAGCAATCTTGAGAGACTATCTAGAGACGTTATTTGAATTTTATGATCAGTTGAATATCTTAAGAATTATAATAGATCAACCTGAAGTCTTGAAAAATATCCAGAGGTCTTTAAATCTCGGACCAACTGCATATCCTTTCAATACTTTCTAATAAAACTTCCATCTTGGAAGGATTTCTAAAAGATGTCGTTTGAATTTTTGAACAGTTGCAGATCTTCAGAACATTACTTGATTAAGTTGAAAAGTCTTGAATAATATCGAGAGATATCATCGCAAATCCGTGAATATCAGTTATACGAATATTCCTGTACTTTCAAGAAGTTTCTTGAATTTAAACTCAGTTCCATGAACTCAAAGCCTATATAAAGTTCTCTGAGTATGTAGAATATTTGACGAAATCCTGGGATATTCCACCAACTTCTTCGAAGTTCCCAGTACTTCAAAGATTTTTCCATAGCTTACGTCTTTTAATTTTTCGATAGGTGCAACTTAATTTCTGCCCAGCTTGCTGAACTTTCAAATAATTCATGCGATGTTCCGTAATCATCGTCCACGAAATTATTTAACATTCTTCGAAGTATCCTGAAGATCTATGATGGTCCCTGAAGTTTTACGAAGTTCCACGAACTTCTATGAAGTTTTCTGAAATCAAATGAATGTCTCTTGACATCTAAGAAATTCCCTAATGTGACCTGATGTTATGTTTGTCAGCCAAATTTCATAGTCCGTACAGATCATGATGATTATGGTGGATGATTTCTCTCATGAATGGATTACATACTAACGGGTAAAGGTAATGCATACCTTTGTGCGTAACAAATGACAGCGATGGAGAGCTATGAAAGCCAGGATAGAAAACGGTGACATATAGAAGGAGGAGTAAGCATTTTACAAGATTCAGCTCGCTAATCTAAGGAAGGACTCTCAAAACTGGAAATCCTGAGTTTTTTCATCAGTTGAGACTAGTACTACGTACTTCCAACCACCTCAACAATGCATTTCAATGGTTTTTCGATCAATACCCATGTTGCTGTCTCCTAAAATTATTTAATCCTATTTTTTTTTATTTTATGGCAAGCCCAAACATAACTAGAACATCAAAACTCAAAAGATTTGGTCATGTTTAAAAGGGTGTCCAGATAGAAATCATACCAATTACAGGGTGATTCAGAATAACTGTCACTTTTAAAAAATTGTCATAACGACTTATCGCTTGTATGATTTTTTGATATCAGTATATTCCAGATATACTACATATATAACCTTCAGCTTAGCATACTATAATTCAAATGTCTCTCCCTTTACCTTTAATTACCAGCCACATTTGTCACGAAAATTAACCAGAGCTCGGCACGCACGTTTTAGTTCCAGCACCTGGCGATGCGTCTAAGCTCTGATATCGAACAGATTTTCTACGCATGGTTTCTTTTTACCTCTATAATGATGCGTAAAATTAATGCTTCATTCTTCCCAAGAGATTTCAGTTTCTAAAAGATAACACACGCAAATTTATGAAATGCCAAATATTCACGTCCTGCTTGAAATCGAAACGAATAAAATTTCAAATCCTACTATCAATACAAGCTGATATTTGTACACACTTAAAACAAAAATTCTTGAACATATACCCAATTTATCCATTGAGGATTGCATATTTGGGAAATCGGTGACAGTTATTCTGAATAACCTTGTACATATCTAAACAGAACAGGTCATGGTTAAAAGAATAATGAATCTATTGACGAAAATATTTATTTTCTGTTTTATACAATACACAATTTTGAAAAATTTCGCATCTTCATAATCTCAAAAAAACAGAATTGTGAAAAGTTAAAAGATATAAAAAAAGGATCATAAAATGCAACCAATCTTGCTGGGAACTTAAAATTACTCCGAAACAAGTTCGAAAATTAAAAATGACTAGTTCCCGGCCAAATAGCTTTAAAAAATAAAAGTTTAAGGCTTGACCTTCTCAGATTTGCCTGAAACCTTTGCATAATTATATGTTACTAGCTGAGTGTGCCCGGTCTTGCTCGGGATTCAATATTAGCTTGAGTTTATGCGCCGATTTAAAAAAAAAGCATGCTATATTGTACGTAGCCCCCCCCCCCTATTATCTAAGGGGCTACCCCCTATGATTATCTCCTTATACTCCCACACTCGCCCCCACATGCCTAATTTGGTTCCATTTGCTTGATTAGTTCTCGAGTTATGCAGAAATTTCTGTTTCATTTGTATGGGAGCCCCCCCCTTACAGAAGGGGGAGGGGTCTCGAACCATCATAAGAACCTTCCACGGCCCCAAAAACCCCTGTATACAAATTTTCACGCCAATCGGTTCAGTAGTTTCCGAGTCTATAAGGGTCAGACAGACAGACAGACAGAAATTCATTTTTATATATATAGATGGGCAATCCAACACATTTTTGCGAAAAAGTAGCCATTTTGGATCTTGATTTTTTTTTCTCCAAAATGGCGTCTGACATTTTTCAATAAATTGTAGTCTGAGAAAAAGTTGCTTAGAAATGTAAAGTGATTTTCGGAAAATTATAAACGGTATTTTTAGAGTAATTTTGAGTAAATATTCAAAAGTGCAGAAACGAGTAAAACCTCAAACTAAATTGTAAAAAGAAACACCAAAAATGTTAACAGTATTACACCAAAACGATTAGGGTGAGTTTAAGTGTTGCACGTACGGCTGTTTAGAAGAAAAACTGAAAGCTGATGCTTTATCAATTTATTTATTTATTAGCTAAATTTATCAAGAATAAATTAATGAAGAAAAGGTCTGATTTATTTTCCAGACAGTTTCAAAAACCATCGTTAAGTGTGATGATCAAAATACTATCGACATCAATTTTCCAAATTTTCCCTAACTATGACAAATTGAATGTTGCTAGTCCATGTTCGTGTGAACTTCAAACAGAAGTAAGGAACATGCCTTAGTTTATATGAAATTAGTTCATGGCTTTGCCTTATGTTGGAAATCCACTGAGCATGATTGATTGCCGACAATTGCTACTCTGTTATTGCCAGATCACCTGTAATTATAAGAATGGAACTAGCCATTGTCCTCAAAGTGTATAAACTAATGATCTCAAACTTTGCAATAGACAAGCACAGCGCCGGTCCCGTCCGATTGCAGCTGAATTAGGAAATAGGTAGGATGTATTGACGTGATACTCTCTACGATGGCAGTCGTGCAAACATCTGTACTTCCACGATAAACTGGGATGTTGGATAAAACGGTTAGGTTCGCAGCAGGGCTCGTTTTGGTAAATGGTACGCTGAATTGAAGTGATGATTAATCCCACGATTTTCTGCACAGTAAGTAAAAACAGTCTCTATACGGCCGCCGAGCTCCTCATATTACAACGCATTACTTATGATCGAGTTCAAACTCGGCGTCGGCGACGATGCCGGCCAGTGGCACATAACCCACGACACAAGCAGTGTAACTCTACAACTCTCTGCTCATTAAGCAAAAAAGGGTCATCAAGCTCCTCATATCACAACACAGCACTAATGACCGAGTTGATGCTATAATAATCCAAACCAGACGACGGCCACTGTCACACAAAACACGACCAGTAAGCAATGTGATCATGAGTAAACAGCATGAGCGTTGATGAACATAAAATTTGCAGCTGCAACTCTCAGGGTGGCCATCGAATCGGGAAAACAGAGAGAACCGGGAAATTAATCCTTATAATATTTGTTTCTGACCTTAATTGAATTCTGTTAATAATTAGTCCGGTTTCTCGAATATTCTTCCCCCCAGTATTTTTAATGATCCATAAGATACCAAAAATTAAGTCTGGCATTTCTAATATCTTTGCTTATTTTAGAACATTTGCAACTAAACTTCAGGTATTTCCAAGCTTGAGATCATACATTCCTTTTTGTTAAAAATTTCTAAAACTTTTAGCACCATAATCTTGAACTGTTTTCCAAGACCTGGATCTTGAAATTTGGTATCAATCGAAGTCTCAGAATCTGGATTTTTTTTCAATATTTGAATTTACTTATTTAATTATTTTTAACTTATCTCAGGATATCTTTGCAAATGTCTAAACGTTTTTCTTAGGATCATTCAATAATGCATTAAGATTTACTTTTACTTTCAGGATTACCCTCAATAGTAATGGTATTTCTCATAAATTTGCTCCATGACAGTCTCGAAATTTAGTGCAGAATACCTCAGTGCTTAAAAAAACTCTTGAAATTCAATTTCGATTAATTTTAAAATTCTTAATAATTCTTGCAAGAATTTTCTTTTATTTCTCCTTAATATTCTTTACAATTCGCTTGTAATATGTATCGGAAATCTGATAGAACGGCATTGATAATTTAGAAAACTATTCTCCCAACATTTAACCTGAGAATTCCATGGGAATTACTTCTGAATTTTCTTGAAATTCTTCTTAAAATGCCCTTGAGAGGATCTCTTAGAATTTTCAGGGAATTATCTTGGAACTCTCCATTGACTTCTCTTGCATACTTCATCAGAATCTCCTGGAATACTACTTAGAAAAACTTTGGAAATATCTTCTTCTTCTTCTTCTTCGCATTTCAAGCTTATTGCATATTGCATATTAGCTTATTGCGTGCTCTCAACTTAGTGTTCTAGATGCACTTCCACAGTTATTAATTGAGAGCTTTCGATGCCTGTACCATTTTTGCATTGGTATAATTGTGTGGCAAGTCCAATCATACTTCTATGCCCAGGGAAGTCGAGAAATTTTCCTACCCGAAAAATTCCTAGACCGGACCGGGAATCGAACCCAGCCACCTCCAGCATGGTCTTGCTTTGTAGCTGCGCCTTTACCGACTGAGCTAAGGGAGAACTTTGGAAATATGCTCAAAATTAAAATCCCTCAAATTTCTTATGAATTCTCTTGAAACTTTTTTTCAAACTAGCTTTACATTCTATATTAGCTATATTAAGACTTAGATGCCCTGGGAACTATCGTCGATATTTCCTTGCAGCTCTACGCAGAACTTCTCTTTGATTAATTGATCGATCAACATATAAGAGATTTCCAGCCATAGGTCATCATTAATTTAGCCGTAGGGTTAAGTCCCTTTGAATCTTCTTCCGAATTCTCTTAGAATCCTACCTTCCTCCGAATTGCTTTAGAGCTCCATGGAATTCTACTCAAAATTCTCATTGTAGTCTCTTCACAACTAGCTTAGGATTCAACTTAAGTTTTCCTTTAAAAAAAAATCTTTAAATACTTCTCCAAATCACTCTAAATTTGAGTATTCAAATTACATCGGTTATTCTCCCTATATATTTTCAGAACTATCCACAATCCACAAATATCATCTTAACTAATTGTTTCAAAGTGTAAGGCCATGGAAGGAGTCGGCATCGGAATTACAGATCCCGCTGCCAGTTTGTTACCAGTGCTCCGTGTTCTCTGTGGAAAGTGCGGCAATCTTCTACGCCATTACCATGCACGCACATCCGGGAGAATTTTGAAGCAGACCATCTTGTGGCTATGGGTCGATCTGGAGGCTCGCTACTAAAACCGTTCCTGGACCTGATATTAAGGTTTGGGTGAAGTTGAAACTTCGGAACGCTTGGGCCCAGGAGTGGGCCAGCAAAAGGGAACCACCAAGTGGCAGGATTCCCCAACCGTCAGGAGCAACTGATTCTTTCTCGTCTCCGCTCAGGACATACTCGGACGACTCATAATATGGGGAGTGCGACTTCGTTCCGAAAACATTGCAATATGTGTTTGCAACACAACGATGACGGTAGAGCACCTCTTAGTAAACCGTCCAGGTTTCCAAGGAATTAGGGAGCTTTATGATCCCGACCAACATTAGAAACGCACTGACCAATGACTCAGCTGTTATATGCTTCATCAAGCATGCCAACATGTATAAGGACATCTGACCTACCGCACTAGCAAGAACCAATCATAATTGACCCACAGCATCGAACCAGGACCAATCTCTTTAACGAACTCTGAATACACAACCATGATAAATTGCCGACCAAATGCACTAACTAACTACTAACTACGACAGTGCCTCGACAGCCACCTCTCATAAACAAATACTCTGTTACTAGGGAGGTCCCTTCTGGCTCCCCACCGCCATTTCGAACTCTGTCACTAGGGGAGAGGGAGGTGCCATCAGGAGTCCCCAATATTCGTCTTAACATTTTGTTAAAGTCCTAAAAATCCTGTTGCTATTACTATAAATAAAATAATTACTCCAATTATTCATGTTGGAGTAAATAAATAAGAACTATAATAAACTCCTAGTCCTACATGGATAAATAAACAAGCAAAGAAAAAGGAAGCTCCATTAGCATCAAGAGTCTTAACATTTTGTTGAAGTCAGAGAGCCTTGATTTAAATCTGAGATCTTTTAAAACTGCCGTATTGAAGTCAGAAATCTCTCAAAGCTAAAACATGTGAAAATACTGACCTTACCTTAAAATATTGAAGAAAAATTTCATGTAATTTTTACAAAATTTCTCAGTCCGAGAATTCAAATGTTATTCCGTAGCTTTCATTGTTTCTTAAAATAATTTCTATGCTCAATCCATCATAGTGTGCCCTTCGAATAATTTACATGTAACATAAATAAATTTCTAAATTCTGAAACTTTGAAAATCATTCTTAAATTCTTTAAACATCAAATAATTATCTAAATCGTATAACAAAATGTTGCGATTTTGAAACATAATTGATTTGAACTAATAATATTTTTTATTCTGAAAATTTATTATTTTTCTGATTAGAGGGGGAAAGATTTTGGTTCTTCGGTGGTTGGCATTAAGATTTGTTTTCCATTTTTTACCTTATGAAGCTGTTAACATGAAACCCGGAAAAATATGGTGGGCACCCGGTAAAAAACCGGGAATTTAATTTAATAAATTCAGTGGTCTGCTTCTTCGCGGTTGTCACAGGAAAGAAGTTTGTGATACTTGGAAGGATGGATTCACTTTGGACGGGAGGATAGAGATAGAATCCATTATCCTGTTCAGTAAGCAAAAACGGTTACCACTAGGCTACTGAGTCCTTTTCCTTACGTTAGAACAAACCTCTGTGATCGTTGATCGTCTATAAAGCTTGTGAAAAGTACTTAGGATTAGTCAACTGTTCCAAGGACAACGAAATGCAATTGGCCAAGTGCCAATGTTTGATTGCGATCGCAGCATCTACCGTGTTTCGATTGAGTTCAAATCTGGTACTCACTGCTCTCAAACTCTAGAATCAACGTTCAAAATAATCAAAATCACTCATTTCGAAATATTCAACAATTTTCCAGCTGCCATTATCCTCCCTCCTTTCATAATTTATTGAAATTCTCCCATGCAAGACTAACCATTATCCAACTTTCATCATCCACACTTTTGAGATTCGACCTTCACCGGATCCGTTCGGCTTACCCGGCGAAGAACGCAGAGCGTATTCAAGTGGATTTTGCTTTTGTTATTACACATTTTGGTATAATTAATGTAATTTTACCTGCGCTAAGGTCTTCAATTTGTAGCGCACAGTAGGGCTTCCGCATTTGTTTATTCGTTCCAGTGTGGGTGTGTGTGTGTTTGGGTGAATCTATCGGCTCGTTGTGATTATTTTTTTTCAGTCTACGTTTTGGTCGATTCCTTCATTTTCAGAAAACAGAAGTTCAAGTTCTTGCTGCAGCAGACAAAAAAGCAGATCGCGCGCGCTTTGTGCCTTCCTTATTCGCCCTTTCGTTCTTCATCCAAAGTGGTTTTTCTAATGCTAAAGATAGGCATGGGCAAAGAATATCGTTTTCGTCTTGAGATTCGTAGAGCGAAACGAGTGCGTGCGAGCAGGTCAGTTCGACCCCTTCACTTTTTTTTTTACTCGAGAATTCCGTAGCATCATCATGGTGGCGTTCACTGGCTTTTTTTATTTTCCAGTATTGCTACTATATTTATACATTCATCCATGTGCGGTGTCTTTTTGGTAGCGTTACACTAGGCAGCCGTGCAGTGGCTGTAAAATTATTGTTGTGTGTGCTCGAGGTGTAAACATTCAGAGTCCGTGTCTAGTTTCACTTGAGCGTGAAATTCTCTCCATGTGTGTACGGTGTTCTGAGCTTTGATCATTTTTTATTAGGAAAGTGATTCAACATATGTCCAATCCGCTCATGCCATTATGAAGAACTTGAATGGATGTTGAAAATGTAAATGTCACCCATGATGATCAAGTTATACTTAATGTTTCATTAGATTTTCTAAAAAAAAAAATACAATCTAATCATTGTTTCGGTCATGTACAGTTGTGCAGTGCAGTTGACAATTGAACGTGGAGAAACATTTTTACGAGCTTTCCATTGAATTTCCGCTCCGAACTGTAGTTCCATGAGCTGTGACTCATGCTTACCGGTCACGGCTAGGAATTAGCTCAATGCTTGGAGTGTTTTTTCCCTTTTCTATTCGTCAGACAATGTTCACCTCAAGTTTCACGAGACGCATTACTGGGGCTTCCTATTTCTTCGTGAATGCGATACATATGCTAAATGAACACTGAATGGTGACTATCTCCATCCCCAACTGGTGGCATCGTTTTGCATCCATCGGAAATGTCCGAACTGCAATTCAAATATTGACCGGTTTGCGGAGTGCCTCTCTCCATTGATCATGTTGTTGAAATCAAACAGTAACTGCAGTCGGTCTTCAAATATATCTGAAATAAATATCACACAAAAATAACACATTCTTATCGCTAGCCGGCCGGCCTCTCCAACACGCTCCGAATTGAGTGTTCAAACAATCACATATGGTCATAAAATCGCATGCCCGGTGAGTAGTATGATTGAAATTCCATCTGCAAACATAGCCGTTCCACAAGTAGTTGATTCTCGGAATCACGCACCGTCCCGATGAACAAGACGATAACTCATCCTGTATGAAGTTACTGCAAGCTAAGAAATTTTGCATTTTACGTGTTTAAACTACAGAGTGTTCCACTCGCTTGGATTTGTGTTCGATGCGGGGAAAATAATTTTTCACCGAAGGTCGATCGTTTTGGCGAAACGATCATCGTAAGAACAACTTTTGTAGCTGCTCAAGAAACTATACTCAGCATTTCAATGAATTAGCATGAAACCTGAACCTACTTATCTCGATTTATAGCTGTTTTAACTCATGCAAAGAAATACCCCGTAACAATTTCAAAACCCGTCAGGTGCAGCAGCTGTGCACTGAATCACTTTTCAGAGCAGTTTTTAAACACTTGCATCCGACCATGAACGAATTCTCAAAGGTTGCAATCTCGCCTAGGCTGAATCACACCAAATAATTCTTCGCCTGGGGGTTGACGTTCAGTCAAGTCAAGCGAGCGCTTGAGCGCTTTGTGTCTGGAATGTTGCAGAGACGAGAAGGAGAGATAGAGTAAGACCTACAGTGGCTATAGGGGTCTGCTTATACATTCACTACTGACTGATCGGGGTAATGGCTGTGATTATCGGCGACCTAGTACAGTGCATAACTGGAGCTAGGGATGCTTAGTTAAGTCGATAACATCAGATCTATAGTAACGAATATGTGTTGTATGAACATTGACATATTATATTTTGACCTCCAAACATTGAGTTGCAATGATTTGTTTTTGCCATTTAAAAGACATTGAATTAACACTTGGTTTGAGATGGATCAGAAAATACGCTTTTATTTAATGAAAGTTATCGTAATCCGGAGGCAAATTGATCTCTTTAATGCAAATAAAAAAAAATAAATTATACGTTACACAAAAGTAACAATCAGTAGCTATGAGGTCTCTATCTATATGATTACTTACCATATTGAATGATATAAACATTTTTGAAATCTCAAGTTTTAAAATATAGATATGGGGTGAAATTGAACAGGGCGTGAGGAGAAGAGCCTGCCATCTATTCACGAAAAGTTGGCATTTCCACTCTCCCATCCATTTCGATTTAATCGGGTGCCCTGGTGGATCCTCCCGTACCCAGCATTTAATGTTTCATATGATAAACTGACCTTTGTAAAATTCCTTTGTACTTCTCAGTGCACAATAAGGTGGTTATTGCGCATTAATTTTTAGCTTGGACCAATTCGTCTTGCGTCTGATTGTTCTTTTCTGGTGGAGTGTTCATGAAGTTAACACGTAATTTTGTAGTGCTAACCGCCCTACAATAGGTCTTCTCCATCTGAATAAGATTACTAGAGATAGCAATCTCCTATCTAGTCGAAACACAGAAAACGAAACTAACTCAGATAGTGAGTCACTTTTGCTCATTCGTAAGGATACATTTCTTAAAGCGATGGTCACTCAGCGCATGAGTAATCAACGTTAAAGTGACTCTCACTCTCTGAATAAGATTTCTTTTCAGTGAATGAAGACTGCTTTCCTTTTGAATCAACTGTTACTAGCGCTGTATGGTGAGTGAATTCTGAATAACTTCACTGAATACAGAAACCTGCTTTCTTGCTGTGCTGTCAAGTTATAACATGGCATTTGATGCAAATTGCACACTGAGCTTGACTATTCAATATCCAATTTCTAGCCGATATGGCAAGCTAAATACATTGAAAACGAATATTACTCAGAGAATAAGTTCTCTTTTACTGATTCGTATGGAGATTTTTTTTTAAATCGTAGGTTGAATAACCTACGCTTTAAGAAACATTTTCATACGATTGAGTAAAAGTGACTCACAACAATGAGTACAAAATTATTCACTCTCTGAGTTAGTTTCATTTTCAGTGTGCAACGCCACGAACGCCCTTGTTTATCACTCGGCAGCCAAACGATGACTGCAGTCAAACTTTCTACGTATCGCTTCCTGAAGCATTTTGATTATCATTCTATGCCCCTCCTTTTTTCTGTATTTAGCTGATGTAAGTGAATGAATAGAAAAAATGCTACGATGCCCACGCTGCAGCGAACAAGTTCGAGGTCGGCCCGTCTAACGTACAACGTTGAATGATTATGCGGCTTCGTCTTGTGTTGTTAGGAACCAACTTTCTGATGGCTGTGTTAGGGGTGAGCACCTTGCGGTCGAAGTAGTAGTAAAATTTACGTTTATTTTCTGGGTTTTTATGTTTCAACATTTGGTTTAACATTTCAATTGGTTCGCCTTTGGCTCTTCATCTTTGTTCTAGTTAATTGGTTATTCTAATATGATGATTGCGTTTAGCGCTAATTTACAGGATACCCTTTGTGGGATTGTTTTTATTTGCGGTCGAAGAAAATGTATAAGAAATTTGAATGTTTCCATATTTCTTAATTTATAGCTATTTAAACATTTGACATTTATAATGTGTGACATACCACACAAATAAAAAAAAACTGTCGAATCGATCGACACACAAATCATAAAAATCCATTGATTATTGGGCAAGTTATTAGTGTCTAAAGTCTGACTAATTTTTGTTGCATTTCCCTGGATTGGCACCCTTCCCGAAAGACGTAGTCCTACGTTTAAAAAAACGCGTTGAACAGGCACCAGCAGCCCCTCCAACGTGGGCGGTTTATCCAGCGGATTACCCAGGGCGGACTTTTCCGATCGCAACTAAGACTGACACCCATTTAGAACTCGAGCAACCAATTCGTTTTCGGTGCTCGAGGTGTGCTTGACATCGGTGAGTAGCCAAGACATTGACAGTGCTCGGCATCGGTGGTGAAAAGCGAAGACCCCAGACTTGTAACGTCAAGGCGTGGTGAAACTAGCTACCCAGCAACGCGCTCGAATCTCCACCAACGTCGGGGACGCATTTACCCCATAGAATCCCACGCGCGATTTCCGTGTTGGTCACCCAACCCATCTTGCCTGGCTTGTCCGGATTGGCTCAAGATCATCCGACGAGGGAGCAGCTGGATGCAGGAAAATTAGGTCCGACCTTTCTTTAATATACAATTGCGCAACGTATGAAGATTTGCTAGGTTTTCAATTAATTTGTTCAAACCGCTAAATACCGTTAGCTCGAACGTAACGTCACTGGTCAGTAGCCCGGTTTAAACTGAGTTGAGCTGAACTACCTAGAATATTGAAATTGAAAACATTGTGAAACTCTTCAAACTGCTGCTGAAACTCTTTAATAAAGTACTTCGTTAAATCGTTTTTTGGTTTTAACAATTAATTGCTTCGAGTTTAGTAAAATAAACTTCATCAGACCGTGACCGTGTGCGTGCGTGCGTGTTTTTTTTGTTTCTGTAATAATTGTATAATTTTATAGACCTGACGTTGTATAGAATTAGGTACATGTTTGAGAAATAGTGAAATTTTTGTTTCATAAATCATACTTCAAATCTCCTTCTCCCTCTCCACATCCATAAAATTGTCATCCACTAACCTCGAGAAGACCGCGAGTATTCGGTTGAAATCCTTTAACTTTAGATTTAAGACATTAATAATGTATAACGGAAATGATAACTTGGCTCTGAAAAGTTCATTCGATTGAGCCTGTATAAATAAAGTAATTTACAACAAATAAAAATAAAAATTAACGTGACCGTCATTTTGTATGCCGTAAACGAGTTTGTTCGAGCTTATAAATTATCCTATGACTACCGATCAGTATTGGATTTCCCCTTAAATTATCAAGTTATTCCTTAAAATACATACATCTGTTTTCTAGTTTGTGAATTTTGTTTGATTCATTGGGTACAAGTCGTAATGTGTTTAGTTCTGAATTAACTGTTTTGCCTGCCCTGAGCAGGAGATCGTATACCAGGTTATCTCAGAGTCAGTAAGCAGTCACCGTAGTCGACGCATTTTCTGTGTTAATCGACTGCCTTTGCTTCCGACACTTGCAAAACTACACTGATAAAATTTCAAAGATTGTTTTTATGTGTTCCACACATGAATTTTTGCAATGTGATCAACAAATAATATCTATGTGTCGGACACATACTCAATATGTGTACACATAAAATCCATGTGTAACCACACATACTATTCATTTGACTCATAAATTTCATGTGTGCTTCGGGGTGGATTCTGTTTATGTGTGATCACATGAAAATCATATGAAATTTCACATGAAGATCGTCAATAAAAATGTGTGGAATTTTATTAGTGTAGCTATCAAATTACAGTACGAAACTAAATGTCATATGACAGGCTCTGTCATACGACTCTGTCGCCGAAGCAGCGTTGCCAGATATACTTATTTATCGGTATTTATACCAATTTTCGTACTTGATACCGATATACAGATAAGAATTCTCAAAATACCGATTTATGGGATTTTATACCGATAATTTTTTTAAATATTCAAAATGATTATTGCCTGCCCTGAACTGTCAGAGAAAACTATTGCGAGTGACTTTTTGAATATCTCAAATTCTTTGAGTCTGCTAAAAGCAAATATTCATCTATATAAATGTCTTATGTTTGATACTCATTCGAATAATGTTTACATTTACTCGCCGGTTTTGCTACCCATGAATCGAGAAACAGTGGAAGGCTCATCTTGATAATTCGTGGGAATCAGGAAATACTTTTGTTCAGTGAACAAATAGGTCCATCGAAATATTCATTTTTCACTTCCTGAAGTTGGAAGTTTCAAAAACTTTTTTCCACCTAGCCCCGTAAATTATTTTCCGATTCCTACCGGAAAGTTATTTCGACTCCCATTGAAAGCTTCTTCTGGCTTCGCTCGAAAGGTTCTTCCGTTTTCTCCCGCAATTTTAGTTTTTCAACTTCCGTGGAACTTAAGGGATGCTTCCAAAGTTTTATTGCGGTTCCACTAGCTTCAGAAAAACTGCAGGCATTTTAAAGAAGTTATGGGTAAGTTTAAAGATCTGTAAAGGTAACTTCTGTTAAAATTCGAGAATCCGGGAAACTTCAGGGAAATTTAATGGTTTTCAGGGCAGTTCCATTTGCTTCGGGAGCATTGAAAGAACTTTAGTGATGCTCTGAGAACATCAGAACAGATCAATCAATATTAAGGGAGTTTCTAAATGTTTAAAGGAGTTCGGGAAAACTGGCAACGTAAGGGAAGGAACATTAGAAAATTGTGAGAACATTTTAAGGAAACGTCCGTGCTTTATGATGGCAGTTTCGAGAACTCTTAAAAATAGAAAATGATGATTTCAAGAAAAATCTGAGGGCACTTAAGATGTTCTGAAATCGTCAAGAAAGTCTAGAGACCTTCAAGGAAGATAAGAGATTTTCCGGTAGTTTCCCAGTACTTCAGAAATGATTAAAAACAGCCCCACTCACTTCAGGAAAATTGCAGGAACCTTTAAGCAGTTCCAAGGAATCATGGGATATTCAGAAGTACATTTCCGAAATGTTCCGAAAACTTTAGCGATATTGCGGGGTCTTGAGGGATGTTTTATGAATATTAGGAAAAATGCTTTATAAAGAACTTCAGGGAATGTTGTTCTATCATCCCCAAGAAATCTCTTTCTTCCGGATTTTTTCCCAACTACTCCTTGAAGTTTCTTTCGACTGTTCCGTGTGCCGTCTGGCTTCCGACTTTCTGCAGAAGTTTCTTCTAATCTACCTTAGAATTTTTCTTCCAGCGCCTCCAGGAAGTTTCCTCCGTATTCTGCAGGAAGTTCAATTAAACTTCTACCGAGTGTGTCTAGGGAATTATCCCAGAACACAAGGCGTCTAATAGCGGCCACGGCACACTTCGATTGCATTTCTAAACCTCAACGCACAAACAGGACGACGACGACATTCGACAAGCGCCTTTCGTCCGGGAGGCGGAACGCCAGCACGCAGCAAGCAAAGGGGAAAAAAAGGAACACATGGAGCACGGCACGAGCTGAACTGCTGCCATTGAAAGCCAAACGCGAACTCTCTTAAAATGCACAGTTGCGCCTAAATGTAGGCTATTTCGTTAAAATATCTGTAAATTCCTCAGAAATGCCTAATTTTTTTCAATATTTGAAACATGTTACCGTAGCGGCGCCGGTGGTCTAGTGGTAAGCGTGAGTGCCTCTCGCTCCAAAGGGCTTGGGTTCCAGAAGTGCTTCTGACTTCCATGATAGTTTCTTTTGTCTTCCGTTGGAAGGTTCATCTAACTTCTTCAGCGCTCTTCTTAAAACATGCATTGGAAGTTTCTATTTCATCGTTTAACACCCCGAATACGATGTCTCCGGCAAAATGTGTAACGGCAAACATGCAATGTTTGAAAAGTCATAGCCATTTATTGACGACTTTCAAATCTATTGGCGCCATTTGAAACTGCATTCTTTAAAAATTTATTCGGTATCAATAGATTTATAATCTATCAAAAAATTGCTGAGCAATGAGTGATAAAGTGATAAGATCCAGCGTCCACAAATCATCAACAGAATGGCTGACTTTCACTGTCACACACTCTAGGGAATAGCTCTCGCACACTATTGCAATTGCAGGCATTAAATTTGCTTCTCCATATTTGCTGAGTCGCTGCAAACATGGGGAAGCAGTTTTGATATTGTATGTTTTCCGGTAGTTGATAATTCTAGATAGAGTTTGAATTAGGGCGTAACAGCCTTTGTAAACAATGACTTCTATCGATGATTTCTAGGAATTCAAGGTACGCCCACGCAAACCAACAAAACCGTCGGGTAGGGGAACTCTTCCCCTACCCGATGGTGTTGTAGATTTGCATTGGCAAGCCTTAACTTTCTAGAAATCATCAAAATAAGTCATTGTTTACAAAAGCTGTTACGTCCTAATTACAGCTCTATCTAGAATTATACTCCGAAAAATGCTAAGTGGAATCAGAGCAAGGGTTTCCAGATTGTATCACCATAAATTACTCTAGAATTCGATATCACCGGAATTATTCCGTCTTCTTCTAGGACATTGTTCCATTTATCTCAGAAGATCTTCAGATTCCTCTGGTAGTTAATCCAAGCTTTCTCCTTTCGAAGTTTCTTTTGGCTCTTCTGGGAAATTTCTTATAGCTTTCACCCAGAAATTCCTCTAAATTTGTTCTCAGGGATTCGGGAAACGTGAGATTTTTATTAAATATTCCGGGAAGTCCCAGATAGGAAACACTCATGATGAAAGTTTTCTACGTGATTAATGATCAATTTCACCCCGGTGAACAATTTGCCCTCGGATTACGGTACCTTTTTGTGCTTTGGCCATCAGTTTCAATATTCGGCCCCTCAATAATCTTATGCTCGTAGATGATCAGCAGATTCTTGAGCAGATGAAACACGACGTTGGGGTAACTACATTTTGTAGACATTTTCGTTAGGATTTCGCCAGGGGCGAACATTGAAATACTCCGCTGTATTTTGCGCTTCTTCTGGTAATCAATGTGATCGCGTTATATTTGCTAATTCAGTGAATAGCGTTGCGACAAAAGTGGTTTGTGGTCTCGCAATCCCCTTTTGTTACCCGACATGTTCTCGATCGCACGTGATATTTTGTTCGGTGAGTGCGGGAGTCATGTTTTTGTCCACGCGAGCTAATAGTTGCTGCGATCGCAATCAAACTATTAGTGTTTGAGCTTGTAGGTTGGGAAAACCGAAATTTTCAAAAATTTCGTAGTATTGTTCGTTTCTAAAAGAGAGACAGAGAGCGATAAGGTCTCGAAAGAGGCCTCGTTGGTTGAATATAACGTAAATACAGTGTTACAATGCTTTTTACGTAGATAATTATGAACCCATTGTTCATTATGAGCAGTGTCAAGGTTGTCGTACGGTTAATTTGCTTTAAATGCTCTGAAGTCCCTTGTAATGCTCCCTGAAATCTCGTCAAATTTACCTTAGAGTGTTTCTTATAATTCTCTGCACAATCCCCATACAATTTTGTTCTGAACTACTTGAAAGTTCATCTAGTATTATTCTTAGAATTCCTTCAGAATCCCCCTCAAAACTCAAGCTCTAAAATCGGAAGAAAATGTTCCAGCCTAGATCCCAGAATCATGAACATTTTCTTTAGTTCGTAATGAATATTGACCTTCCGGAAATTTATTTCCGTTTTACGTATTAATTCCATGAAAAAGAAGTCCCACCCAACCAAAGAATCACCAGCAATAATGCTGGAAGGTTGTCTAAACACACCTTATTTTTACAGTAGTTAGCTCATTTTCAGATTGGGGGTAGAACTTAGATAGCTGCGGTAGCACTCTATGGTTGCCGTATCATTGAAAGATCTTCGTTTGTAATGATTTGTTGTTATGTAAGGGGCTCAGCGGCCTAGTAGTGACCGTTTTGTGCTGACCGAGCATTAAATCGTGGCATTTCATCTGAAGCTATGCCTATCAGGCTTTAATTAAAAAGAGTGATTTTGGAGCTTGGCAACAATTTAAGATCTTTGGACTGGACTCCATTCGAAAGGTTCTGCCACATTAACGAATTATTAAAAGGAATTTGGAGGCCGATTCTGAAGGAATTCTAAATGATGACATCAAGGTATTTCAGAAAAAAAAAATCAAATATATTTCTGTGAAGAACTCTGCGGCAGTTTCTGTCTAGAGCTTCAAGCGATTTTAGGAAGAGCTCCAGGTGAATTATAAGGAGAGCTTTGAGCAGATTTGTTTGTTAGTAGTTCTGAGTTTTTGAGGAAAGCCATGTGATGATTGTGAGGGGGGGCGACCCCGGCGTAGTGGTTAACATCCATACCTCCCACGCCGAAGTCACGAGTTCAAATCTCACCCCCGAACAAGTCACGAATGACCCAAGAGTGTTAAAGTGACTATAATAAAAAAAAAAATGATTGTGAGGTCCAATTCTGCTTAATATTCCATCAAAGTTATGAGATGAATTTCAGGACAGCTCTAAGAATCCCAAACAAATTCGGAGATGAACTCCAAGGATGATCAATTCTGAGGATAGTTCCAAACTAGTTCTGGGGCAAATTCCAATTCTGAGGATGATTCCAAGTGAATTTCAATGAGACTTTTAAGGGAGTTCCGATAGGTAAATCAAGGGAATACAATTTTGAAAATTGCATGGGAATCCAAGTTCGAAAAGAATCTTAGGGCGAATTCCTAGATTTTTTTGGAGCGGTGCATAATTCCTCAGTTAAAAATAAATAGACTAATTTTCGGATCAACCAATTAGTGATACTGAGATTCCAAAAGATATCTAAATAAAAAAACAAAGCAACGCCGGTAGTGGTAGTGGTAAGCGTGATTGCCTCTCACCCCAATAGGCCTGGGTTCAATTCCAGACGGCGCCACCGAGATTTTCTGAAGCATAAAATCTCTGATCACGCTTTCCTTCGGAAGAGAAGTAAAGCAGTTGGTCCCGGTTCATGAGTTAATGGATCGATAGGTAGGGTCCAGGTGTGGGAGCTGCCTTCCTGGTGTCGGTAGCATTGGTGCTCAACACGGAAAACAAGATCGACGGAAAACAAATCAAAGAAAAAAAAACTCAACTTCAACATATTTTTACGTGGTCAACATGTTTTTAAATATCATTAATAAGTCTTCGATAGATAATAAAACATCCAATGAATGCATAGTTGCTTACTCAACATTTATCGTGAACATCCCCACCGCACGAGCCTTCGAAATCAGCTGCACTGGTGTCACTGCGCGCAACTCCTTCGGAATTCTCACAGCAGCTTGGAAGGAACAAAGGAACGAGTTGCACACGCACACACACACACGTGCGCGCGCGGTTCCAATCGATCCAGCCGTGGTCCGGGCGGTGGCGTGTGGCTTCAAATCCCAGAACCGGTTTCCCCCCTTTGAATCATTCCACGTTGTGTTCGTTTTGTTCGGGTTGTTGGTCGCACCGGATAACTCCCTTCATTTCCAAGAAACAGTGGTCATAATTTCAACTACTTAAAATTCTACTCTCGGTGGCTGCGGTTTGGTCAAAAGTCAGGTAGAGCTGGTAGAAGAAGAGGAAGAAGGGGGAGGATTAGAATCTTTATTTAGATTGTGAAACAACGAACACCGAGCGATAACGATCGGAAAACGATCTTTTTTTCCCTCCGTAAATCTGTGAAGATTTCTTTTATTTGTGTATGAAGATAGCCGTTAATGCCCGTTTGGCCTCTCTGTATTGTAATCACCGTGTGTTGGAACTAGCACTGTGGCGAAATTATGGTAGCCCTGCCCGGACAAATTTCTCACATCATTATGAACAGATCTGAGTTGGGAGAACAAAAACAAAAGACTTCAACGAGTGGGTCATGAATCTTGAAGCAAAGCGAAAGGTGGGTGTCCTCAAAACACCGAATGAGAGGAAGTCTTATTTTTCGCGTCATACCCTCCCCCTCTCCTCTACATGTCGCAAATTGACGTAACGAAGTAGCGAGACTTGTAACCTCCGACGATTTCTTCTTACTACTGATGGCAACTTTGCATTGAAGCATGATGTATCGTCGAAACGCGTGTGGATGGCTATGAATCATTCCGTGAAGAATGTCGACACCGATACGGGACGATGAGATGAGATTGAGATGAGATGCAACAGGTTGTCCATTAAGCGTCTCTTTGTGGGCATGACGCGAACGGGGAAAGCTTGAAGATTATGGACATCGACTGTTAGGAATTGAGTCATGTTCAACGGGTGATATAGACTTCTCCAAAACTCATTGAACCGAAGCGTTAATTACACAAGCGCAAAATTAGAACACACCGTTGATCACTCCAATCCAGGGTGCAAATACGTTATTTAAACACCTGCCGGAAACGAGTGTAAAATTTGATCAGGCCCCTTTTCGAGAAAAAAAAGTTATTTACACGCATAAACGCTTTCTGACCCTGCATTCCCTGCTTGGGGTATTCCCTTGTGGGTGTACCACCAACACAACAATAATCGATATTTATATTAGCTACCTATCCCACCGACTACGTCAACTATGACACCCCGGATAGAGTCGAGGACGCAACCCAAAAAGGCATGATGCCATCATATTTTCATTTTACTTATGCTCACTTTCCGGTCGAGCATAACTACTCGTATATGTGTGGGGAGGAGATGATATTTATCGAATGGACGTGAAAAAAGTGGGTCTGGCAAAAAGTTGGCCACAGGAGAGGAGATAGGACCGGCATTCGGTAGAAATACGATACGTAGGGCTTCCGTTTCGTGCGAAGTTTTGTATGTCGTGTATGCGCATATTATAACAACGAAGAATGAAGATGTTGACAACAACGGTATCGGATTGCTTAGGTAGTACGTCTTCTACCTTTATTCCATTTCGGAGAAACGGTTATGATACTGCACTGTGGTATGCGACATCGATGATGTAGGTCCTCAGCTTGCGAAAAGGATGTGATGTAAATAATGCTTTATTGGCAGTGATGGAAATCCTTGAAATGTCATCTATTAGTATCAAGCGATAGTATCATGATAGTTAGGTACAGAATAATTTGTAGGTTCAGATTTTTCTCCGGTGTGTCGGAAAGATCGGACGGGGAATCATATCCACTACCACCAACGCTACCTGACTAGGGGCCTGAGAGGCCTCTGTAATACAAATAGAAGTTAATTGTAGTGGCGATAATGATCACAACATCGCTTAATTTTCTCTTCAGTTCATTTTTGTGATAATATGTCCTCTGAAATTTCTTGAAACTATCTCAAGATCCTCAGAATTCGATTGCCTTCGAACCCTTTTTTGAATTGCCTAATTTCCTGCTTGAAGCTTTATTCTAAAATTTCTTGGAATGCTCCTAAGTATTCATTTGAAATTATGATTTGAATTACCTCCAAATTCTCTTCGGGATTTGCTTCAAACTCTCATAAAAATTGCCTTAGAATTCGCCATATAATACACCTGAAATTCTCTCCTCAATTTACTTAAACTTTTGATAAGAATTATCTTGGAATTCACATTAATTTAATTTACAACTTACAATTATTAATTTAATAATGTATGTTCTATTCCCTTGAAATTCTTCTATTGAATGTTTTTGATGAAATAAATTCAATTAAAGCCCATTCAATCAAAGTGTTTCTGTTACTTTATACGTGAAGTTTACGATTTTTAGAGTTGGAAGGAAATGCTATACTAGTATCAACATGAAGCTTGATAGTTCCGTTAGAGTACGACAGTGTGAAAATTTAACAGAAGTTGATATTGATCGAAGGGCCATTAATGCGATATGTAATACTAATCAAATGCGCACTCCTTTACCTAACTCACACTCTCATGGGTGAGGGGATTTGAGATATTTCCTCAAATCTACAGGAAAAATAGTGCGCGCGTTTGCCTTGTTCATATACTGTCTCGGCTATGGAATAGTTCTAGCGGCGTTTGGTGTGTTATAATGCAACTATTCTTTACCCAACTATTGTTTTGCTTCTCTCGTCATGACCAACGTAGTCATCTCAAAGAGAAACAGTAGGGTGGTGTTGCGTGCTGTACCATCATCAGCATTGTTGGCGGTTACTCCCGCCTTGAGTTATTGCATTAAATCAAAGTGGTTTTGTTATACATTGATCATCACGAGAGAAGCAAAACAATAGTTGGATAAAGAAGTGTTGCATTGGAATTGCTTTCGGCAACGTGGGACTTAGGTAGTGATAAACGTCGCTAGAACTATTCCACAACCGCAGACAGTTTATGAGCAATTAAAACGCGCACTGTCTTGCCTGTGGATTTGAGAAAATACTTCAAATCCCTTCATCCATCAATGTATGAGCTAGGTAAAAGGAATATGCGTTTGATTAGTATTGTCGCATTAATGGCCCTTCGCTCAATTTCAACTTCTGTTCAATTTTCACACTGCCGTGCTAACGGAGCTATCAATCTATCCTCTTCAGAACATTCTATAGCTAGTAGTAGTAAAATTTACGTTAATTTGCTGGTTTTTTTTTAAGTTTCAACATTTGGTTTTATATTTCAATTAGTTAGCCTTTGGCTCTTCAACTTTGTTCTAGTTAATTTGTTATTCTAATGTGATGATTGTGTTTAGCGCTAATTTACAGGGCTTGTTTCCGTTTGAATTTAAAAATTTGATTACCTATCTACTTGAGCACAGAAACCTGCCTAACTACTTGAACTAGGTTGCCAAATCACGAATGATCTGGTGGATTGATCGCAGACAGGCGACTCTGAACCTTTCCAGCGTGGATGTCTTTCGCTCCTCGAGTGTTTGAAGACCGGCCTGTTAAGGATTATTCTGAGGATCTTGTTTTGAATCCTCTGAAGCTTTAGGTAGTGGCACTTAGCACAACTCTCCCAGATTGACATACCATACTCAATAGCCGGCAGAATGATCTACTTGTGCACAGCAAGCTTGTTTTTGAGGGACAGGGTGGACTTCCTGTTTATCAGAGGGTAGAGCGACCTGATCAAGATGTTACACTTGGTGGATGTCTTGTCCACAAGGGATCCGAATAGCAATTTGCTATCCAGGGTAAGACCAAGGTAGACTACTTCACACGACCATCAAGATGGACCTTGACGTTAGCAGGTGACATTCTATAACTAATAAATTATCGCACTAAGGCTTCATGTTGATACTAGTATAGCATTTCATCCCAACTTCAAATTGAAGCATTTGAAATGTTGTACCATTGTAGATCAACGCAAGGTTGCAAATGCTTATTCTGCTATATTCAATGTTTTTTTTTTTCTTCAGAATTATAAAACCATTACATGTTATGACATGGTGATCAGAAAAAAGGCCGGGAATTCGAAATAACTGGGCAAACCAGGGACACCTCGTGAATTTCGATGATTAATCGGGAAAACAAAATAATTCGTCCTCTCCCCATAGAAAATAATAAGATTCTGGTCCTTGGAGTGGAGTTTTAAGACTTTTGTTAGGTATTACTGAATTAGCAAAAAGAGAGTTTTGATTAGAACTTCATGGCAATTACGAACAAAAAAAAAATCTTGAGTGATTGTGAAGGTGATGGTGATGGTGACATTAAAGTATCGGAGTATAATTTTAAGGTAGTTCGAAGTAGAATTTCATGATAATTGTGAGCAAAGTTCCAGGTCGAATTCTAATGATTGTTATTTATAATAATAAGCTAATCAATCCTCAGAAGATTTGAGGGGCGAATTTTAAGAAAATTTTAAGGGAAATTCCAATTGAATGCTACAGAAAATTGCAAGGGAATAAAATACTGACTAATTTCAGCAACAGATGTCACATGTGGCCCATAGGAAGTTGGCACCATGCGGTCAGTAGTTGTGAGATTTATACTGACGGCTTACGGGAGTTCATTCCGAGAAGAATACCAAGGGAATCGTTTACATAGGACATAATTCCCAAACAGTGATTTCCCGGCCATTTTGGCCAATCCGGGTTTCAGGACATATTTTTATTTTGTTACCAGATATTAACCTCCCTCAGTCGGTAAAAATACAGCTATATAGCAACACCATACTGGAGGCGGCTGGGTTCGATTCCCGATGCGGTCTAGGAATTTTTCGGGTTGAACTAGTCAAAGGCTAAAAATTTCCCTAATAAAGAATTTAAAAAAAAACGGCTCCCTGGGCAAAGAGTATGATTGTACTGCCACACAATTATACTAATGCAAAAATGGCACAGGCTAAGAAAGCTCTCAATTAACAATTGGGAAAGTGCTACGTTTAGGGCTGACGTTAAGTTGCAGTAGGGACGGAATAAAGCCAAAGAAGAAGAAGATATTGACCCATTTATTTATTTGATAGTTGTTCATAAGAATCAGATCATCTCCCTGAAATTTCTTCCAACATGCCTTGGAAGATTCTGCCCTCTTTCCCTGCAAGTTTCTTCCTACTTTTTCCAGAATATTTGTCCAATGCTCTCCATAAGTTTCTTCAAACCATCCGGAAGTATCTTCGGATCTCAAAGATTCTATCGATTTTCTCTATAATTGGAAATTATTTTTGACGTATCCCGAAACTTTTTCCGACTTCCCCAGAAGTCATTGAGACTTCGGCTTCCACGGTAATTTTTTATCCAGTGTTCGTCCGTTTTGTTTATTTATGGCTTTTTCTAGAAGTTTTTCAACAATTTGCACGAAAGTTTCGTCCAACTACCCTCGGAAGTGCCTTCCAATATATTTTTTTCAGAATTATCTTCCATTGTTCCCCGAGAGTTTCGTCTAGTTTCTCCCTCTGAAAGTGTCTTCTGTCCTATTTTCCTCGGAAGTTTCATCTGTCTTTTCCCTGAAGATTTTTCAGACTTGTTCCTGTTTCTTCTAACTTCCCCAAAAGTTCTTCTGGCTTCCTTATATCTTCTAGTTTCCAAAGATTTTAAATTATGTACCTAGATATGCCGAACGGTTTCCTCCCTAATTTTATAGATATATTTTTAGTTTTCGTGCAGAAAAGTATCAACCAAATGATTTATACCGTTTGTTCCCGGCGAGATGACCTCGATCTCACGAGATTTGTTGTTCGGTGAGTGTAGCTTTTGCTCATTTGGTAACATAATTCGGAATTCCAATGTTCATTTCTAGATCAAATTAAAGTAAAGCTGGTTCCATTTTGATTCGTTGTGTTTGAATCCGCACTAGCAGACTTACAATACGTAATTAAAAAATATTCAAATTTATTATCAAAATCTCCGAAAAATATGAAGGCTTTATAGATTCTGTTCCAATCTTACGTAAAGATCTAACGAAAATAATGACCATCGCGTAAAAGTAGAATATAGTGAACGAATAAGTGCTTTTTCGTTGCTTCATGTCTCCGGATTTGAAAGATTGTCTGAGGGGCTCGGTAGCCTTAGAGCGGCCTTTTTTGCTTACTGAACAGCACATCATAAGTTTAATCTCATGCCCCTCCACAGTCATGATTCGTTAGGCGCCTTTTGTTTTTCTTCACTCATAAACTGTAATTCAGCGTACCGTTTGCCAAAACGAGTCTTGCTGCATACGCAACCCTTTTATCCAACATCTCAGCGAAGTGGAAGTGCACAAGATTCCTCGGCTTCGAACAAAGCGAGTATCGTGTCAAAATATTCCTACCCAATCCTTTCTTGACCTACATTCGGATACGGTCGGCGCTGGTGTTGCCTAATTTTAGATCATTAGTTTTTACACATTGAGGATCATTGCTAGTCCCATAATCTGCATAATCTGTTGGTTCTCTGTGTAATTACAGCTGATCTGGCAATAACGGAGTAGCATCCACGGGTGGTCAATCATGCTCAATTACATGAATTTTTGTACCGCGTCTGTGAAGCTACACAGCAAAAAAATAATTTTAATATCACATCAAAGTGGATGCACTTCAATCGTGCGAAAAATATGGTGTAATATTACTTGCCAAAAAGGACAACATTATCATTAATACATTGCATGAACTGAAATTACGCTGCTTTTACTGCATTTGAATATTTTTGGGGCCATAAAAATTTCATGATATTTTCGACATGATTGAAGTGCATCCACTTGGATGTAATATTAAAATTTATTTTTTGCTGTGTAGAACATCTGTAGCCTTCGAAGAACCTGGAAGTCGCGGAAAATCCCTATCAAAATCAAATGAATTGAAACCCGGTGGCGGGGTCTTCAGAACATTACCGCTAGTTTCTTCAAGATAACTTCAAGGTGAATACAAGATCCTTGATCGCTTCATAGATGGGCCTTGTAACAGCAGTAAGCAACTGAGGTTGCGTACCAATGTCAGATTAGAACATTAGAATAATGAGAAACCTTTACTTATCCTAAAGATATAAGACAAAGCCAATGAATACAAGTCGACTTCATCTTGCGAAAACCCTAGGTACCTATTTTTAACTCTATCAAGCTTTTGGTGACGTTAGTTGTTTGGTTTGAGAGTCTTTTGAGTTTGGTCCCGCGATCGTTAGACCCGCCCTGAGTGAGTTAGCTGGGTAGTCTTTACAACGCGCATTTCCGCATCACACTGAAAGGCGTGTTGGCGCTCAAGCGGATTGGTAATATATTAGCTTAGGGCAGTGGTTGCATCTGTCCGTACCAGAAAGGCAGTCTCATTTTGTCAGTTGAGTTCCGTTTCTGTTGCGTGGATGAGATCTGTTCCACTTCTGTTACCGATCTCGGTGTGCTGGATACGGTTACGACACAGGTGTTCCAGAAAACAGAGGTGACGTATCATTTCGTTTAGTCTGGCACGGTATTTGAGTCTGCCGCGGAAACATCTTGTTACAGCCTTTGGACACGAAATGACTTCCCTCGTCAACCTCAGAGTCAGAGCCTCATCTGAGAGAAGGTTGCTACCTCCGGGGTTATTCTGCAAGATGGAACAAAGGAACGCCGAGAGCGCGCTTTCAAAGACCGATCGGGTTTTTTCTCCCTGCTCAATCAGCAAGAGTATGCGGAATTTCCAATCAATATGGACAATTTGGAGTAGCATGACAAGAACCCTCCGTATGCTTCTCCCGACACTGTTTGAAGTGTGGTTTGTTGCCAAATAAGGATGCAGTGTGCCTTAGTTACTTCAAAGTGCAAGTAGTTATAATATATGATAGGATATGAAGATAAGAATGATAAGAATATCTAAGATTTACAAATTTTTGAAATGCCGAAAATCTTAAAAAAAATAAACAATTATGATTATATTTTTTTTTTCAACGCCTGGACTCAGTTTTTAATTTAGTTTAATTTTGTTTTGCATTTTTAAAGTCGCAGAATTTTAAAAACTTGTGAATTCCCAGAATATCTTTTATTTTCTTCTAAATCCATGAACTTAAAAATATAGATATTTGGAGATGCTTAACGTCAATATCAGACAAAGTTAACATTGTATGCGATAGATGAGGAGATGAAATTGTAAAATTGATAGTTGGAACGGGTGAGTTTAGTAAAAGGAATGCTCGATCAGATTCGCAGCTTCCTCAAAATTGTTCTTTGCTCGACTTCTACTTTCTAATATACAATTTTCCCACAGCCGTATTACCTGTGTGAAAATTGTATATTATAAAGTAAGAATCGAGGAAAGTACGAATCGGATCGAGCATTCCCTTTACTAAACTCACCCGTTGACATGCTTACGTCAGATGGTAACATGAGTTTGTAACAATCGATGGAACCGTTTCCGCACATCATTCCTTTTGCCAGCGGTGGCAAGGGGAAACACGCCTCACCACCCCTCACCAACGGGTGAGTTTGGTAAAAGGAATGCTCGATCCAATTCGTACCGTCCTCAAAATTGTCCCTTACTTGCTTTCTACTTTCTATATAAAACTGCTGGAACTATCGATTCTATACTTTCATCTTCACACCTATCGCATCAAATGTTCAGTTTAAGTCTGATATTGACGTTAAGCATCTACAACATACGCAACTTTAGTGAATGGTGGGGCACCAAATTAATCAAATTTCTGCTCAAAGCCCTACTAAACTTCTCGCACTAGTTCTTTGCATCCATGGGCAAATCTATGCAAGTGGTTCGCAGCAACAACGTCTACGTCTAACGCGATGTAATGGAAACATAAGTTTCCAGGATACGTATGTTTCTAAAATCAACACTCAATCACATCAGCAGTCAATTGCCCTCATTTAATTCATTGTACGTATTATTCCCCAAAACATGTGCTATCTTAGTGTTAAATCAATAATCACAGTACCCGCACTGCCACCAAGTCAACATATCAATTAGCATTCCACCTCAAGAAGTCACGGCCTGTCAATTTCACGTATGAAAGGTGCTAATACCTGTCAGTCCATCATCATCCGGGAGACAAAGGGCCGTTAGCACCAGGACCGAGAGAAAAATAGCAATTATTCTCTTTAATCCTTTCTATAACCATATCCCTGACATCATCAACCGCATACACACAATAACGATAATGATGGCAATATACCGTGGTCACCACCATCATGCTGATTCAATTCCTGCCAGCCCCTTATCACTGGTACGTTCGTAGGCACAAGCACCCCTACAAAGGACATTGTTTTAAATATCGAAACTATTAATTAAATCGAACCCGTCGTGCAGTGACTCAATTACAGCGGGGGGGGGGGGGGGGGGGGGTGACCACCCCTGATAGCCCAGTCATTAAAATGCAGATTGAACGTTCGGTGATTGTAATTGCTACCGGGCCTCTGGCCTTGTGCGAGGAAAGAAATTAGTGCAAAGAGAAGTCATGCAATTCATTTGATTAAATAAACCATTCTGATCAATTTTGCCTATTATTGGATCGTTAGGTGCCACTCAAGAAAGCTTCTTCTCCCTTGAGCTTGGTGAAGCATCATCTTTTGAAGAATTCTTCATAACTCATCAACACTTGCATCTTCGGTGTGTATGTGTGCGTGTGTGAGTGTTTGTTCGAAGCAAACAATTAAAAGCAAGAAGATAATTAATTTAATCACTTTGCCTCAAGTTCATATCCAATTATGTTTTCCACATTCGTTTGCCGGTTGGTCGTTGCTCGTTGGTGAAGCTTTGCTGGCCGGTTCTTCTATTTTTATTCGGAATGATAAATGCATCATCTATCCTACTACGTGTGTTTGTTTTGATTGCACATTCTCCGGTCCGTACCGAGCTTAGTTGATGGGTTTGATTGTGGCATGGAGCTGGATTCATTCCGGTTTGATTCCTGCTATGGGAGGGCAGCTTCATCGTCCTCGTCGTCATCAGTACCACCGGTAAGTGTCGACAATTAAATTTTAATTTTGCAGTAAATCATTTCTTCTCCGTTTGGGCTTCCATCAAGTACGTTACGTAACTTGGCTATGCGTTTTGCCAGGAATCCAAGCTGAGAAATAGCAGCGGTGGGTTGTCCAGCCAGACCCTTCCCGAAGGTTCAACGATCTCTGGAAGGGGGTGCCCTGTGAATGGAAGAAGTGTTTGATAGAATGCATGGTTGGTAATAGTTGTGATGATTGGAATCAAGACGTTCAATTCCGGTTTCTGACGGGAGTGAGAAATGTTTATTTCACGAAGGAATCGTAAAACCTGTTCGGCGACACTGAAGAGTTGCGAGGTGGTGTAGAAAACTCTGTTAGTGTTCTTTGAGAAATTCAACAGTTATTCATTGAGAGCTTTTTAAGCCTGTAGCATATTTGCATTAGACTATTTCAAGCGTCCCTTTTCGAAACGACGTATCTGATTTTGTACACAATCACTTCATTCGATGATATGTCTTAGCTGAGGGAAATCTTTCCCCTAACAGCTGGTGTTGTTAGTTTGTGTGTGTTGGCCAGCAGTTGTCAGAAATCATCGATTGAAGTGATTGTTTACAAAATCCGATACGTCGATTTGAAAAGTGATGCCTGATTTTGTGGAAATAATCATAATGATATTTAATGCACAGGAAAATTTTACATGGGCTATGCTGTTAAAACGGTACTGTTGACGAAGTAATTTTCGGAGATTCTGTGCAGGAAAACTCGTTATTTTTATGTGAGTTAGTTATTTCATAAGTTTTAATTAGGATAATAAATTCACCAAAAAACGTTGTATAATTCACTACTCCGTATAATGACAACAGTTTAATTCACTTATCTTCAACGTTAACAAACCTGACAATAGAACCTACTTTGACGTAAGGGCAGTTGGCTCATTTGGATGAACCGAGGAGTATAGTCGGCAACGTGTTGCTGGAACATCCTCCCCCGCATGACGACTGAAGTTCCACTTCCGCGTCATCAGTTTCTATGTCCAACAGAGCAAGTTTTACCATAGGACGTTGCATAACTCCTCCCGCAGTCTGTACATCCGCTCTACGTGCTACACCATCCTCTCCAGCATAGGTCCGTATGATACGTCCCCTTAGCCATTTGTTCCTGATCTTCTCGTCTGCAACTACTACTAGGTCTTCAACTTTAATCTCTCGAACATCATCGAACCATTTTGTTCTTCTTGTAATTGTTGGCAAGTACTCCAACAACCAGCGCTGCCAGAAGTGATCCAACAGAGTTTGAAGTATATTCCAACTTCCTCTCAACGCCGCTCCTTCACAAACCGGATCCTTGATAAGTTGCTTCACTCCCTTGGAATTCATCATCAGAAAATGGTTTGGTGTCAAGGCTTCCTCTGCTTCGGTGTTGAGTGAAACGAAGGTTAACGGTCGAGAATTCACCATATGTTCAGCCTCCGCTAACAGAGTCACCTGAGACTCTTCGTCGAGCTTCCGTATTGTTGGTATGCTACCCAGAGCAACCTTGACAGAACGCACCATTCTCTCCCAGCAGCCTCCCATGTGTGGAGCTGATGGAGGATTAAATCTCCACTGAGTGTGGGCGTCGGTGAACGTACTACTTATGTCCTGATGGATATTCCTAATCTCCTCTGCAAGTTCTCTGCTGGCTCCGACGAAATTCGTCCCATTATCCGTAAAAATTCCAAAGGTGCTCGGCGACATTCTGCTGTGTATCAATCCATCTCCATTCCTCTGGTCGAGACAGGTTTAAGATTTCATTGACCCGAAGCGCTACATACTGCCTATAACGCCGAAGGTCCGATGTAATCCAAGCATGTACGGTTGTAGAGTCACTCCAGAAACACGTTCGATGAATCTTCAATGAGTGCCCTTCCTCGATCGTTCTCCGTAGACGAGCTCCCAATACAGCTGCCAGTAATTCTGCGCGGGGCGTAGATATCGGCTGAAGAAGGGCAACTCGTTCGTTTTCGATGACACCAATGCGCAACGAACAGTCTATCGATAATGCGGAAGTAAGCTACCGCTGCGAAAGTCTGATTGCTGGCGTCTACAAACACATGAAGCCTCAAGCGAGTCGTAGCAATCAGGATCATATCCGGGAAAGTAACAGCGTGGTACTTCCACCGCATTCATTTCCTGTAGTAAATTGAGCCACTGCTCCCAGCGAGCGATAATCGTATTCGGTATCTTTTCGTCCCATCCAACTTTGGCCCTCCATACCTCCTGGATCATTACCTTTCCATGAACGATGAATGTTGCCAAGAATCCTAAGGGATCGTAGATGCTCATCACGATTCTAAGTAATTGTCTTTTCGTAGGAGTTATGTCACCAGAAAGAACATCCTGAAGGTCGTCACGAAAGTTTAAGGCGAATGAGAAGTTGTCTTCCTTCGGCTGCCATCACAGGTAACATTGCAGGTTTTATCGCGGTTTTATAGCATTCTACAAGTCTAAATCATGGTCTACAGAACCTTCATAAAACCAAAATTGTTACTTGGGATATCATCCAAGGTAGTCGCTCGCCACCTCCTCCTTGGTCCAGATTAAGGTGCTTCACGTACCACAAAAGTACAATAATGGACGCAGTGGTTCAACTTTCCCCAACAAAAAAAAAAGGTGCTTCACTACAGCAGGATTAGTTTCACCAATTCCCTTTAGCACTTCTTTTTTGTTGGATATCCAATTACGAATGTGGCATCCGGCTTTACCATGAATCTCCATCTTTTGTGTGGCTAACTCTACAGCTTCTTCCACGGTGTTTACAATATCCAAGTAGTCGTCTACGTAATGCCGTTGCAGAATAGCCTGCGCCGCTATTGGATACTGCTGTTCGAACTCAGATGCATTTATGTTCTTGGGTACACGACGTAAGGCATACGGTCGTTAGGCATACGTACGATAGGCATAATGTACGATAGGCATAATGGACGTTAGGCATAAAGGACGTTAGGCATAATGGACGTTAGGCTTAATCTACCCGATGAATTCCAGAAGGATGATAATGGGGACCGTCTATTGATTGCTGACTTCGGTGACAATAATAAAAGAGCCTTAATTTTTGGAACTCATGAAAACTTGCGACATCTTGGACAGGCAAAGTATTGGGTTACAGATAGTACGTTTGCCACAGTTCTTTGTTTGTTTCGACAACTCGTCCCTGTTCATGGTAGTATCGCTCACTCACATCAGGGGCTGTTCATAAACTACGTAGACAGTTTAGGGGAGTGGGGGTTGACAATTGTTTCCAAAGGCAGGTTAGCGGAGTTTCGCCAAAAGTACAGCAGAGCGCTGCGGTCCATCTTCAAGAACGAACAGCTGGTGGAACATTTCCCTGTGATCGCCACCTCCCGCTCCCGATATGGGTACACGACGTGCAACAGGGTAGTCAGTAGATCTAGACCTTTCATCAGTATCGAGTTGAGTGACACTCCATCAACCGTGGCTGCCGCGTCCCACACCAATCTGACTTTGCTGGGCTTTTTAGGGTTCAACACTACCCCCAGTGGTAGATACCACGTGCGCCGAGAGTCGAATCGCTCCATTTCATCCGCTGTCACTTTGTCGGAATGCTATCCGGGGATTAGAAGTTGTCATATTTCCATAAAAGTCCGGTTTCAAAATGGCCACTAGGTATTCTCACCGTTGTCTCGTTCAAAATGGAGTTCGCCCGCTGCTCATCTACTCCTTTCACTTCAGGAACTACTGCAACTCCTAAGCTTTCCAACGCAAAGAACTGGCGTACGTAATTGGCTCGTGTTCGCGTCCTTCTTTCAACTTGAGACTAGCCAATAAATGCACGTTATTGAGACCGATTAGGATTCCTGGAACAGCTGCCTCCAAGTCCCGCACAGGAAGATTTCTGACAAATTTCTCGACTTCCCTGATATAGATTATGATTGTACTTGCCACACAATCACACTAACGCGAAAAGAATACAGACTTAGAAAGCTCTCAATTAACAACTGTGGTGCTCAAAGAACACTAAGTTTTGAGCACCGGCGTAAAGTCCCAGTACGGACGTAATAAAATGCAAAGAAGAAAAAAAGGATCAATACCAGATTGGCAGTTACTGCAATTACCGAAAGCACATGCGTGGACGACGTGATTACAGGATTTGGAAGAGATCATGGAACTGCAGATTCAACTAGACAAGATGCCGATCAGCGGTGATTGTTGTCTCAGAAAATGGGCATCAAACCGTGTACATCCGGAGAGGTCAATCTCGATCCAGGCCCTTCTGTTAAGGCACTGGGACTTGGTTGGCTTCCTAAGTCGTACGTTTTCCTGTCCACGGTTCTCTCGATCCGGATCGCCACGATATCCAGATTAGTGTTTCACCCGGGACAGCCCAGGAAACCATTTCCGTGAAATTTTCCAAAAATCACGTTTCAAGGTTCCCTGGATCGAATTCGGTTTCTTGGCAAAGACCTAATTTCTTACAAGAAGCATACTAAATATAAATTAACTCTTACGAAAAGCTCACACCACTAGGGAAATCATTTCTGGAAAATATACTGATAGTTTCAGCAGGAAGTTGTATGAAACTTCCGTTTGATATTGGAAGAAACTACTACGGAAATTTGAAAGCAACATCCTGGGGACACAGCCAGAAATTTCTGGTGCAAATTTAACTCCCAGAGGACTTAAAAAAAACTACAAGGGACAGCCCTATGGGGTTGTACGCAAAGGTGACGTAGGACTACGTGGTCTTATATAATAAATATTATTTGATAACTGCAGCAGGAGCTTGTGTTTTGTGTAGGAATAGGAATTTGGAGCGGGGTTCTCTCTTTCGTTGTGTACTGGAGAACACCATGACTCATCACGCGGTGATTGAACAAACACCGTTTGGTGAGACCGGATTGAATTCAACTTTGAAATCTGTGTTAGGGAAATCGCTTTTCACAGGCAATCGGTGATAATTTTAACTGTCATAGCAACAGTTGCACATTTGTGCTATTTTCATTAGTGACATTTTCAAAAATGATAAAGTTTCAATTTTTACAGAATTGTTGAAAAAATTCCTATCGATTGGCGTATTAGGAATTAAAATCCATCATTTCTGGTTAACAATTATACCACTTTCATGCCACGCATGATTTTGGTTTTTGAAATCGCACCCTCAATGTTGCCTTAAAGTACATGGTCTGTTAGATTTAAACATATCTGGATAGAGCTGCAATTAGGCGTAACAGCTTTTGCAAACAATGACTTCTCTCGATGATTTTTTAGGAATTCAAGGCTCGCCTACGTAAACCAACATTACCGTCGGGTAGAGGAAGTCTTAACCTACCTGATGGTGATGCTGATTTGCGTGGGCGAGCCTTGACTTTCAAGACAACATCGAAAGTAGTCATTGTTTACTAAAGTTGTTACGCCCTAATTCCAGCTCTATCTTGATATGGGAACTGTCAGCCGATTGATAACCTTGGCAAATGTCCAAAAAATTATTTATGATGGTCCTGAAAAAAGGACCGTTTTGACGTGATCGTTGAGTAAAGCTGAGCTATTAGGGTGATAGGATAAACACCGTCTGGTGAGACCGGATGGAATTCAACTTTGAAATCTGTGTTAGGGAAATCGCTTTTCGCAGGCAATCAGTGATAATTTTAATTATAATAGCAACAGCTGCACATTCGTGCAATTTTCAATAGTGACATTTCAACATATGCTATAATCTTAAATTTAACAGATGCGTAGAAATATATCTGATCAATTGGTGATCAAATAATTGAAATTGGTCCAGTGGCAGCTGAGTTATTAACGTCCAAAATCTTTCATAATTTTGTTACATGTTCCATTTTAGGTTTTCACAAAGTGTACCCTCATATAGAAATCACAGACGTAGTCCTACGTCAAAACGATAAAAGTTGGAAGAAACTTACGCAAATAATTGGTGTATAGTTACGGAACAAATCGCAGAATGCATCCGGGTAAAGTCTGAAAAAAGACAAATGATAATTCCAATGGAATGTAGGAAGAACTATTTTGAGAAATTTAATTGAAACTTTCCAGAGGTATGTCGAACAAAAACCTTCTGACTTATGGAAAAACTTCCGGGAACAGTCGGAAGATACTTCCAGGCGAATCCAGAAATAATTCTGGAGGAGTTTGAGTTTGTGGAAGATAATTTCAAGAGAAACCATTTGCAACTACCTAGTTAGTGCGGAAGACAATTACAGGGAATACCAGACAAACCATAGAAGAAACATCCAGTATCAGTTGGCATAAACCTGCGGGGGAAGTTTGAAGGAAGAGGAAGTCGAAGAAGCTCTTCTGGGAGATTTTGAAAGAATATTCTAATGGAAGTCGAATAACTTTCCTGAAGAAGACTGCATCTGGAAGAAACCTTTAACTATGATGGAAACTTGTGGAGAAAACCGTAAGCCAGAAGAATCTTTTGGAAACTCCCGGACAATGCCAGATAGCATTCTGGGGGATGCTGAAATGAATTCTTCAGTAAAAGTTGGCCAAAAATTTCGGGGAAGTTGATACATATCGCTTAGAGAACAAGGTACCCTAGAACATTTGTTATTCAGTCCTTCGTAGCAGTAGCGTCGTGTAACTTCACCTTTTAAATCGAATCGGTTCCAAAAAGCACATAATCTTCTATTTGACTCGATATCTGTCCATTTCAACTAATATATTTTGAGAATTGTTGCACACACTGAGGCTAAGTCGACGCCACTGGTTCGTAGTAAAATTCTTACTCTTCGGGTGATGAATTACCGAGTGGAAAGAATTAGATTTGAAAAATGATCAAAGAACATTCCTACGATATCAACGAAAAACAAATGTAGGCAAACAATACAATAACAATCCCTTGTTCCATCTGTCTTCCACAGCGACGGCCAAGTTCCTTAACCTCGTGTTCCATTTCGGTCGGCTTCCCATCGCTGCAATTTCCCACCCGTGAAGGGAAACAAGTGTGCACATAAATTTGCATACAATGGATTAATTTTCCCAAGTTCCCTACTTTGTCCTCCACCGAAACCACCGACGAAATGTGTTCCTTCTGTGAATTTTGACAACCAATAAATCTGACTGGAAAAGAAAACCGAACGATCTTTTTCGAACCGATAATCATTCAATCTAACCGCGCCGTCACAAGTCCCGGAAATTGCAAACTTTCCCGCTTTCGACGGAGAAAGCGTTTATTAGAACGACTTGAACTAGAGAGAAAGAGGGAGAGAGACAGAGAAACTGTGTCCGAAGAAAGTATGAAGCATTTCAAGCGAGTCGCGTGCGGCCCAAATCAAAGGTGCCTTCCACTTTGCCATTTCATTGCTCTATGTGGGGCGATACGGCTCTTGATGGTTATAGTGGCAATCATTTTCAGGTTGGATCCAGATTTCCTGATATAGGCTACCGGGAAGCTTTTATAGTTCCCTTATAATTTAAATTTTCTCGCTGCCGCCAATAAATCATGTGAAATTCTTTCACTTGCTTTTCTCCATTTCTCGACTGGGCATGTTAGTTCAGCCGTTTATGCACTGACAAGTTGCTATAATTGAGAACCACCAGAATGTATGCGGTTTCTTTGTTTGCTCCGTTTGCTCAAGTGAATTTTAGTGAAACATTTTACAGTAAATTTTATTAATCTTTGTTCTTTCTTCTGATTTCAGGTATGATTGGATTTTCCCATCCTAGTTCCGTAAGTAAGCAGTGAATATGCAAAATATAAAACCCAAACTCCACCAGAGTCAGAAATGCAAATCATGCGCCAGCACGGAGGACGGTTTCCCCAAAAATAGAATGCTTTTATCCAAACAAAACAATTAACGAGCAAAGCAAATGGACATTTTCATTTCTTTCTATCGGACATCGGCTATATAGCGGATAACGCGAAAGTCAAAATCCTACCGCATAGCAGAGCCAGCAGAGAGTAACATTTGATGTCTTACCTGGGCACTATAAATGGAAATTAAGCAATCAGCCGGTTGGAATCGGAGCTGCTGGTCCGGCGAAATGGCATAGCAGTAATCTAACTTGTCGTGAGGTGGGTTTTCATCGACAAACTGACCTGGGTTCATGAATTGTTGGCGCTTTATCATTATATTGCTGTGATTTATTGAAGAATATCGGATACGCCAGTTTGAAAAATGAGGGGTCAGTCAAAATGGCTTAATTCTAATAAAAAAGAGTAGAGAAAAATTATGATAAGCTTCATAGAAACAGGAAAATATCGGGTCAGATCGATTGTGGGCCTGTAGTTAAATCTAAAGGGTGTCCCACATCAAATTGCATCACGGGAAAAACGCTGTAGAAAGTTACGCATTGGGTATTTTCTCTTTAAAATTTGGGTAGCAACAGATTAGAGTGTATTGTTCACACTGTTTTTTTTATCGCTGTCAGTTTTTGAAAGTTCACCTGTTCTATTAGTGATCAGGATAACCAGCGTGTCGTGAAAGCGTTTAAGCGGAATCCCAATGCTTCGGTCATGGATGTGGCGAAAAAGTTAAATCTGTCCAAGTCTTTCGTTCAGATAGCCAAGGACCGGAAGGGACAGCATACGTACAAAGTGCAGAAGGCTCCAAATCGTGACGAACGACAAAATACGGTGGGAAAGTTAAGGGACCGGAAACTGTACACACAGATGCTGACGAAGCCTCATTGTCTCATTATGGATGATGAGACTTACGTCAAGGTGGAATTCCGGCAGCTTCCGGGGCTACTGTTCTTCATCGCCCAGCATTTGATGTTCCGGAGGAAGTAAGGAAGCAGACACTTTCAAAGTTTGCCAAGAAATACATGATTTGGCAAGCGATCTGCTCATGTGGCAAACGGAGTGCGCCGTTCGTGACTACCGGGACTGTAAATGGGGAGATCTAACTCAAGTAGTGTCTACAGAAGCGTCTGCTTCCTCTGTTGAAGCAACACGAGGGCCCTACGATCTTCTGGCCGGATCTAGCTTCGTGCCACTATTCAAATGTTGTCCTGGAGTGGTACGAAGCCAACGACTTTCGTACCCAAGGATATGAATCCCCTCAACGCACCGGAACTAAGGCCCATCGAAAACTACTGGTCTATTATGAAGCAGGCACTACGGAAGCATCCTAAGGAGGTCAAATCTGAGGAAGACATGAAGAAAAAGTGGGTTTCCGTACAGAAGAAGCTGCAGCCAGATGTTGGATACATGAGTGAAGTTAAGCCTAAGGTACGATCGTACGATTGTGGTATTGAAGTAGAATGAAATAAATATTCCAAAAGCTTACTAATGAGTTATATTTTATTGTCTGAAAGTTTGAAAAGGATCGGTCCACTAGGTAATTTTCTACAGCGTTTTTTTTTGTGATGCAATTTGATGTGAGACACCCTTTAGCAGGAAAAAAATAATAACCTTCTGGGATTGCATCCAATTGAGCTGTTGTCTACAGTGAAGATTCTTTGATTAATTAGGTCTACAATTTTGTGGATACAAATAGTTCAAGTTTTGGCCGCAGAGATAGCGCAGCGATGCAAACTTTTTTATTTCACAAAATAGAAATTTTCTGTGTCCTGCAAATTTGTAGGACTTAAATAAATTTTATAACAAATTTCCAAATGTATTAAAACTGTCCATCTTCAAATAACCGAGATAGGGGAAATGGATGTAATGTCGACCTAAATTTCCCTAATTTGGGCCCATACATACATTTAGTTAACGACTAAATTTTCAATAGCGACCAAAAATATCCATTAGTACTGTCCCAATGACGCGTTCATCTAGATAAAATTGATAAATAGCAGATATTTAGTGATGGGCTCAATCTTAGATCCATAGCCCAACATTAGAGCCATTTTCCCTATAGAAAGTTTTGTAGAATTAGTGTGAAATCATAAAAGGATTTAAAAAAAAGTTATCAGGGTGGCCAGCGAACCGGGAAATTCGGGAAATAACCGGAAATCCTAAAAGTAGCCAGGAAAACCGGGAAAAATCAATAAACCTTAATATTGTGAAAGATATTTTTTGAAATTGTCATGACCACTGAGTAATACAGATTTCAACTTTATCAACTTATGTGTTACTTTTCCAAATGGTTTAATATTAACCAATTTAAAATCAACATACAATTTTGTTTTCCCATAATTATCTTGAAATTCTGGATAGAATTATCATGAAATCCTTCTTAAAACTCAAAAAAAAAAACTTTTAGAACTCTTCTCGTACCTTGGAATTCTATTAGAAATTTCCTCGAAATCCACCGTAGGTTTCCTTTAGTATCATGCTGAGAATTGAATTTCTTTGAAAATATTCTTAAAATATTAATCAAACTCTCCTCGGGGATTTCAGTATTTTAAAATATACTGGACTGGATTAGAAAACTTTTTTTCAGAAATCCACCAGAGTCTATTTCTTCATAAATTATCGTCAGAACACTATAAATTTAGCTAATAATTACCTATGAATTCTCGCCAAAATTCTCTTGGAATTATTTTTGAAATTCAATTGCTAATGTCCTCATAGTATCATAGTAGGATTTCTCCTTGATGTTCTTTTCACATCTTCCCAGGAATTATTTTTAGAATAATCTAGGAGTTCAATTCAGAAATTCAATTCTTCTCCCCATAAATTCCATGAATCAGAATTCCTCAGGTCATTATTTCAGAATTATTTTGGAATTCTGGTCAGAACTCCATTAAGATTTGCCGGAGATGAACTGGCTGGCAACGGCGCCGGTGGTGTAGTGGTAAGCGCACTAGCGTGCACAGGAATCTTTTTAAGGAGGGGCAATTTTTTCTATGGTGTATTCAATCTGGGGATGGGGAGTACTCCAAAGTGCGTGGTGGATGGTGCTGTCCACCCACCACTGTTTCCCTACCGTTCAATTTAGCTAATTTTATTTATTTTTTTTTATATTATTTTTCAATGCAATCTGCTTTCAGACAGCCAATGGAATGGATCGTAGTTAGCTACCAACTGGGTGGCACACTTTCCGCTCCTTCCGAATGTCCACGAAGTGGTCGGCCACCTTTGCAAAGTATGCGCATAATATCGATGAAACGTTCCATTATATAGCGATTTTGTAGCCGCTTTGCCTCACCTAGCAGCAATCATAGTTGTTTTTGGTGGTCCAGACCTTTCCTGGTTTTGAAATTTTTCCACGCTTCCACACTACCAACATGGGTATCACTGCGATTGTGTTTGCCCAGCAACTCGGTCGCTTTCTTCCAATTTCTGTACCCTGTAGGAATCGTTGTAATAATGTTTTGCGTCATGCTCTTCTTTACAGGTTAAAAATATGAACCAAAGAAAATATGATCTTCAAGGTACTGGCATCATGTTTTATTCAGTTACCTTTCTGAAATTTTGTGCAGTATGTTTTTGTATATTTTGAAATCATCGTTACAGTTATTTTTGAGTATTTCAAGGTTTTGTTTGCCCTTATATGCTGTTGTAGTTACACTTTACTATTACCGTTGCGAGTACGTAGAAATTGGTTATTTTCAGCGAAAGTTGTAGCTCTATTTTTTTTTAATTTTGACCTAAATTCCAAGGCTATAGGTTTAGGATCATTAAAAAGGTTTAAAAAATATGTAACGTTTGGAACAAAAGCGAGTACATGATTGTTAACGGAATTACGACTTGTACATGTCAACCCTGCCCAAAGTACTGCCAGTTGGGGTGACACGAAATGATGCCGAACATTCAACATGTTTTAAAGATGATACAAAGGACAATCCCGAATTTATTGCAACGCACGTAAACAGCTGTAACTTTTTAACCACGGTAACAAATGACTTGAAACTTTCAGAGAAGATTCTTAGACGAATTCTTAGTAAGACAACAACAGACCAAGGTGCAATGGCAAACTAATACCCACTTTTCAATTAGGGAATCCAAGAGCTGTCTTTAAATTTTATACAGTTGCAAAAAAGTCCATCCTCAGAATTCCTGAGGGTCTTTTCGAAATTTTTAGAACTCTATGAGCTCTATTGAAATTCTTCTCAGAAGTCCTCTGGAATTATTTTTAGAATGCTTCTTGACTTTTACTCAGAACACCTTGGAACTGAAATTCCCTTAGAGTGTCAGAAGAATTTCCTCAGTATTATCCAGAAATTAGTCCCGGAATGAGCTAGAAATTATCGGTACTCACTAGAAATTTTCTTCAAAATCCCTTTGGAATTTCACTCAAAATTTGATTTTCTCTGTATTCTTTTCAAAATTATCTTGGAACTATCTGCAGGATTCACTAGACATTAATTATCAAAATTTTCGTGGAATACTCCCCAGAAATATTTTAGAACTGTCCTAAGAATTCTATATCCTTGAGGTTCTTCTCGGAATATTTTGAACTTGTTTTTTCTCAGAACACCTTGGTACTGAAATTTCCCTAAAGTTTCAGAAGAATTTCCTCTGTATTCTTCAGAAATTCTTCCCAGAATGAGCTTGAAATTTTCCTCAACATCCCTTCTGAATTTCACTCGAAATTTAATTTTCTCGGTATTCTTTTCGGAATTATCTTGGAACTATCTGCAGGATTCACTAGAAATTATTCGCAGAATATACATGGAATCATCCCCAGAAATCTTTTCTTTTGGAACAGTCCTCAGAATTCAATACCTTTGAGGTTCTTCTCGGAAGTAAAGTTTAAGTTGCCCGTCCATTCACCAAAACACCAGAAATGTGCAATAAAGCTTGCCCCTACATTCATCAGAACTGGGCAATTTTTACATCAGGAATTTTCAATTCAGCTTGCCCCTCCATGCAGCAGATTGTTGCAAATCTTACACCAGAAATTTTCAATACAAACCTGCCCCCAGGTAATTTTAGACCAGAAAATTTAAATTGTCCAAAAGGGTGTAAATTTTCCACCGTTAATAAAAATTGCTTCTCCAATCTTCTGATTCGTGCAGATTTCCTTTTTCCATTTTATTTCAGACATTTTCAATATATCTGGCTTCTCCCATCATCAGAATGTTGAAGGTTTACCACCAAATAAAGCTTGCCCCTATTTTCGGATTTTTCATCATAAATTTTCAGTAAAGCAGCTTCCCTCCAATCATCCGAATGGTGCAAATTTTACACCAGAAATAATTATTAAAATTTGTTTCTCTATTCAGCAGAGGGATGCAATTTTAAGACCAAAATTTTCCGAAAAGCTTGCCCATCCGTTCACCAGAACGGTGCAGATTTTCCACCGGAAATTTTCAATAAAGCTTCATTTTAAATAAAACTTCTATCTTTATTTTCCATATCAGTGCAAGTTTTCCAGCAGAAATTTTCTGTTCATTTCATTTATCAGAGCGATGCAATTTTTTTACCAAAATTTTTCCATAAATCATGGTCCTCCATTCACCAGAACGGTGCACCAAAAATTTTCAGTGAAGTTTGTATCATCATGCACCTTTGTGGTGTAATTTTCAGGCTTTGCCTCTTCATGCACCAGAATGGTGCAGGTTTCCACCATAAATTTTCAATGAAGCTTGCATTCATCAGAATGATGTAAATTACGTACCAGAAAAATGAATAAACTTTGCTTCTACATTCACCACAGAAATTTTTAGTCAAATGTGCACCTCCAAATTTTTAGCGTGATTCAATTTTTTCCACCAGAGTTATTCATTTTGATGAGTCCCTCCATGCACCACCACCGTGATGATATTTTTACACCAGAAATATTCAGTAAAAAGCTTTTGATTCGATTTACCATTTTTTTCAACCTTAAATTTACCCTCCAAAAAATTACACCAAGATTTTTTGTATGCACCACTGTGGTGCAATTTTTTGACCAAAAAATGTAATTTAAACTTGTCCCTTGACGTACATTTGTGGTGCAATTTTCAGGCACCATCTCAAAGGAATTGACGCAATAAAAGGTTTTCAGTGCCCTTATATTATGGAATGAAGTTATTTTACCTTCAAATCAAGTTATCAAGAAATCAAGTTATTTTATATTCTAATTTAAAAAATTTGATAGTAAAAATCTTATTTATAAAAGAGGGGGCAATTGCCCCACCTTGCCCCACCCTGTGCACGCCAGTAAGCGTGATTACCTCTCACCCCAGCAGGCCTGGGTTCAATCCCAGTCGGCGCCGCCGGGATGTTGGCATGAGGCATAACATCTCTGATCACGCCTTCCTTCGGATGGGAAGTAAAGCCGTTGGTCCCCGGTTCATGAGTTGATGGGTCGATAGGTTGAGTCCAGGTGCGGGAGCTGCCTTCCTGGCACGTCGGTAGCATTGGTGCTCAGCACGGAAAACAAAATCGACGGAAAAAAAAACAAACCAAAGGAGATGAACTGGCTGAAAATCTCCTTAAAGACAACCAACCACTAACTTAGGATGTTTATCAGAATTTTGTAGTTAGTCTGCTGAGCATTTATCTCGAATTAACACTTTAATGCCTTTTAAATTCTTCTAATAGGAATTATCCTCATAATTATGTGATGTATTTTTTAATTGCTGGAGCCCTAAATCTTCTTCCAATTTGTAGAGCCTTAAAAACTACAGAACCTTTTTTTAATCTGTAAATTTTTCATTGTTCCACATTTTGATTATTTGTCAATGCCATATTTAAAAAAAAATCCAATTCATTTTGTTTTATATATCTAAGACCTTACTGTTTTTTTTTATAAATATTTAACAAATTTAAAAAAAAAAACCCAATTTAATGCTCTTAACAAATCTTAAAGCTTCAGAATATTCAGAAAGTTCAGATTACGGAATGTTCAATATAAATCACTTGATATGATATATCACTTGCAGGTGACTTAAACGGTGGGCAGTAGAGTGATGCAAAATTTGAAATTTTCGCTCCACAATACTTAAACGATTACAAATCGGATCCTGACTAACCTCTAAAAATTTGAACCCATTTGGTAAGAAACTGAGATGGCACAAACCATTTGAAGTTTGTATGGGAATTACTATGGTAAAACCAAGATTTTTGTTCATGTCTATCTAATAATTCACCATATCGGTCTGCTTCAAAAGCTTTCAACTGTACTTGTAGGAAATTTTCCCAGCTCCAACTTTGCTGAATACCACTTTTTGATTAAATAAAAGGATCGAAAGTTATTAATGGTTCAATGCACTGATGTCTTATGATCATGCTCAATCAACTGCTCAGCAGGCAACATTGGTGTTTCTGGGGCGTTGAATAGGACACAAAAATCATGGCTACTATGTCACACTGCAAAATACAGTGTTGCCTACATAGCAACTGCTTGATCATGTCATAAGTTTATCAAGCTCTTAAATAATTAATAACTTTTTCCTGTCTCGTTTTACATAGAAACAATCTTCAGCAAAGTTGTAGCAGAGAATATTTTCTATAAGAATGGCTATCGAACTGTTTCGCAGCTCAATATGGAAAAAGACTAGAAGGCAATGAACAAAAAGTTAAGATTTCCCATAGTAATTTACATGTAAACTTCAAATGGCTTGTGCGAAGTCTGTTTCTAACCAAATGAGTTGTAACTTTGGGAGGCTAATCAGGACCCGATTTGGAACCATTTAAGCACTGTGGAGCGAAAAAGTCAAATTTTGCATCAGTCTAGTGGGCAGACAGATCAATAATAACTATTAGTTGGCTAATAATTGTGGGATAACTGTAAAATGGATAAAACAGCAAAAAAGGTTATCTTCCACTTCCACAATTCCACTTAATTCATTTTGGTGTCCATGACAGTTACGTATTTCGACTACAATGCGCAGTCTTCAGCAGTGTCATTCCCACTAAAGAACTTATCAAAATCTAACCCTCTTAAGTACTCATCCCTTGGTAAAAAAGTCAAGATCACAAGTATAAAAATGAAACTACAATGTATTGAATCGGAACCTATCTAATTAATAAAAACCAAAGATTTAAGTAAACTAAAGGAGAAAAATCTTTATAACTCTCTAATAAGGAGAATCCCACAGGCTTGGTAGCCATCATAATGAAGTAATGAAATTGCAAAAAGCAAAAAGGTTCTTCTTCTTCGCATTTCAAGCTTATTGCATATCGCATATTAGCTTATTGCGTGCTCTCAACTTAGTGTTCTAGATGCACTTCCACAGTTATTAATTGAGAGCTTTCGATGCCTGTACCATTTTTGCATTGGTATAATTGTGTGGCAAGTCCAATCATACTTCTATGCCCAGGGAAGTCGACAAATTTTCCTACCCGAAAAATTCCTAGACCGGACCGGGAATCGAATCCAGCCACCTCCAAAATGGTCTTGCTTTGTAGCTGCGCCTTTACCGACTGAGCTAAGGGAGGCCCCTTGTAGCTGAGAAACATTTCAACAAGCTCAGTTATCATTTTCTAAAGTAGAGTGAACTGGTGAATTTTGAGATAGATATGAAACGAAATTATGGTTTCTCCATAGTAATTCCCATATAAACTTCAAATGTCAGTTTCTCACTAAATGAGTTCAAATTTTGGGAGGATAATCAGGGCCCAATTGGGAACCGTCTAATCAGTCTAATGAGTACTTAAGGGGGTTAGTGGGAATTACACTGATGAAGGCTGCACATTGTAGTCGAAATACGTATCTGTCATAGACACCAAAATTAATTAAGTGGAATTAAATAGAAGATAACCTTTTTTGCTGTTTTATTTAAGCATTCCGCTAACAACCCAATTTCATTACTTCATGTAAAATGGATTTTTCATGGATCAAAACACTGTAAAGAACGAAGTTCAATGGTTTATTTTATAACATTCAAGCCATTTTGTTGAATATACTTTCATTATTACCATATTTTCCTTTGAAGTACTGCTATTGTAAATAATTTACCCACAAATATCATGGCAAATCTTTCGTTTTTTACTGAATATTATAAATCAGAATTTAAAAAAAAAATTGAACCGGGGAATTTCAAAATGAAAAATCACTAGCCAGGGTGTTAGCTAGTTATTCAAATTGATACTTAGTATCTAGATAATAACGGGATATTGCAATAATTTTAACACTTTAGTTTTTGAAAACCGGGAGCTACCGGGAATTTCGAAATAAAAATTCGCTGGCCACCCTGAAAGTGACATTTTTGGTCAAGAGGTAAGTCTCTGAAAATTTTCAGCCACCTAAGAAAAAACAAAAAATAATGGATTTTCGAACTTGTCTGGAATCGCGCTATTCCTCTCTACCCAGGTACTCTTATCTTATATGAAAATGTCGAAAAAATTTAGTGTGATAGGTATCTGTCATATATACCACCGTTTTACCACAATTTCCCTACTAGCCACTGAATTCATGATGGTCAAAAGTGTACGATTGATTAACTTTAGTTTAATTTTAGGTGAAAATGTCCAGAGAATCAATTTCTCCAGATTTAATTGATCTCAGGTACTGGTGAAGACATTTATACCCCAATTTCCATACAAATTTTACTGTTTGCTGAGAATTTGAACATTCCCTTGAAGCGCAATCGGTTGTACTGAATAAAACATCTACTCAAATGTAAAAATGTCAATGTACTCGATTGCGCTAGGCTTCATAGATGGCAGACCACGGGAAATGCTCGTTTTCTCCCGGTTTACTATTATCGAGCCTACTCAACAATTCCGAATGTTTTTCGTTACACAAACGCATATGAAATGTTGGCAATTTTATGTCAGATTGGGTAAAAACGAGAATTTCCCTTAGTCTCCTGCCTATGAAACCTGAAGGAATCGATCCTTGAACATTATTTTTTTTCATTAGAGTAGATCTATTTGATCCCCTGCAACCATGTGCATTCCAAGAAAACGGTTCAATCAGCTGTAAAATTTGCAGTACCCTTAGATGCATTGAATGGCGAATGCCTAACTACCAAGCCCATACCTTTTGAAGTGATTGGCTGAAGCGACTGCCCTCTGGAGGGAATACCTTCTCTATTCGTTGGAGCACGACATTTTTTCCAGGTCAAACACTCTACATAACATAGCAAATCGGAAGCAAAACAACCAAATTGTTGTGAGTAATTTGAGGTGAGCGCATGAAAAACATCAAAACAGAAAAAACGAAATGCGGGGTGCCAAAGGTCACGAGACTACCTCGAAAGTTAATGAAATTCGAGCCTTCGGGTGGGTGTTGGAGTGAAGAAATCGATACCGTCGACATTTGCATATACGCGATTATAACAACTCTCTGCGCTGCTGTGGTCGCGCTTTACCGGTAATTGCTCCCTCTTTCGTAGTGTTTTTTCATTGTGGAGTTAGAAGTGCTATTACTGACTGGTTGGGAATTGATTTTCGCCCACATTCTAGCAAAACGCCAACGCGTGTTTATTATGTTTCTTTTTTTATCACGTTCCATTCCATTTATCACCTAGATCGCGATTGTAAATAATGGTAAATGTCATCAAATTCGACCTAGAAAGTCATGAAACTATTATGACACGAGAGGAAGCAGACACATGTTGAAGCTGAAAAAAAAAGAGGTTCACAGTTTTACAGCCCACTTTTTGCGCTCCCAGGCTCCCGGATAACCCAGTAAACCCATTCGGGGCGGGAGCTGCTACCATGAACACATATGATGATAACCACGATAATAGTTATACTATGCTCTCTCCAGGGCAAAAGATGAGCAAGAGCACTTGTCACTGCCGTTGTCTTCATCCGTGTCACTTTTTGTGAAGAGCCGTCTTCTTTTCTATCTTGGGAGATGTTCTTTTTTTTCAGACTCTTGAACAAGTTGGATGCGGCCGTTTCTTTTAGTTGGAGGAGGCAAGGATGGTTCTGAACACGACCTTGAAAGGTGTTAGGTGTTGTCTATGACATTTTGAGAAGGTTGTAGTAGACTGTTTGGAGTTCCACAGATGTAAAAATGCATAATTCCATGGCTAATTTCAATTCATGTTTGGAACGTTCAATGCCATTGTTAAGTTTTCTTTTGACAGTCTGACAATCTGACACACAAAATATATAAGTGTTTTAAGAACACTGTGTTGAAGACAGACCTAATGGTAAATTGAACGCCAATCGTACTTCTTTTTAAATCCCAGAGCGCACGCCTCCAAACAGAAAAATAATTGGTCGAGGTTAAAATTAACAAACTTTATACTGCCGTCAGAATCATCGCCATCGTCACCCGTCATTATAGAGTGTCGATTCAACAGTTCCCAATGTCAATTTTAATTGCCATTTTGTTTCAATAACAAACAGCACCGAGAGCGAGAGAGTCAGAGTGAGCATTAGGGTGCATCATTTTGAAAAAAAGTGATGAATTTCTCATAGGACACACATTGATCCAACATATGAAGCTACGTAAAAAAAAAGGTAAAAATTGATGAAGGTTTAGAGGTCGTGCAAACGATTTAAAATTTGTAAATGAATTATTTTCGGAAGGATTTCAAAAAGCACTTATATCGTTTTAGAGCATAACAAGATAGAAATAACGAATATGAATAATGTAACCAAAATCGGAAATCAACTTGAATATTCACAGGACTTCCTTGAGTTCTTCTATTAGCTGGGGATCTTTTAAACACTTCGTGATCAACGTGCAGTTGAGAGCATGAGCATGAGCGACGACCATGCATTTCAGTAGTTGCTACTCCGTAATTGACCAGATTTAGCGTAATTTGCACAAATAACCATATGAATGGGGCTTGGGACTAGAAAACCATTCTCAGTGTACAAAATCCGGAGAATCCTTATTTTTGAGGTCAATAACGGCGCCGACCACGTCCTTACGGTCATCAGGGAGGGAAAGAGGAGTATACCTCTGCATCTCCACGGTTGTCACGGAAAGGACGTTTTTGTTAGTGGGAAGGGTAAGTTAGATCTGGATTTACATTGCAAATGACGCGACACTATCAACTCAGTATTGTAAAGAAGCTTGGGTTCTAACCCACGCACTGTGGTTTAAAAGTGCAAATTCGTGAACTTAATTGTTTTCTGAGATGTACGTACGTTTTAGCATTAAGTTGTCTTCAGAAGATTTTCATAGTTCTGGATTCCGCACCTTTTGGAATGTTCACCTTAATTTTTCTTAAGGTGCAACTGCACTTCAAAAAACTAACTTTTTTATATTAACAGATATCGAGATGATGTCTTGTACAAATTTGTAGGGCTTTCAATTTCAAGAAACTTTGCTGAAGACATCAAGTTGCCATGACTTCATTGTATGAAGATATAAGAGATTATTTGCCAGTTGCACCTTAAAATCAGTTGTTTGAGTTTTTCTATGTCTTATTCACGTTGTATCTCTTTGGTGTATTCTGCAAAGTTTTAGATAATATTTAAACACACAACTTTTCTCAAGACACTAAAGTGCTATGATTTGATTGGCGAGAGATACAGTGATTTTTAAGCAAAAAATCACCCTTTTTCAAAAAGCTATAACTAAGCTGGCCGCAAATTGCCGCACTTGCAACAAGTTTCATTTGAAAGCTCAGAATTTGTACTTAAAATATTTTGGAGATCATTAGTATCCTTTAGTATCCTGGAAACTGTGGTGGATTTTAGTAAACAAAGATTTAAGATTTTTGTATGGGGCTATTCAAGTAAAAACGATATTTTGCTATCTAACAATGGTCTCGGTTTTTTTGTTTAATTTCTTGTTTGTTTTTTATTATTCTAAAATAACTTAAAAGTAAAATAACATGTACGATTAATCAAAACATAACACCGAATTTAAAAGTGATGTTTTTAATACAAAAAGATTTTGACATCCTCTCTTACACAATGGACCCTTTGATATCGAGCTAGGGAGATTCGACTGTAATTTGTTTTTAAGGAGGAAAAATGATCAAAGCAAACTATATATTTTATTTGAAAAAAAAATATAGTTTGTCGGCTGCTGTCGTAAGACCTGTTACTGCATTTCAAGTACCAAGAGAAGATCAGAACATCGTTTTCAAGAAACATCCATCGAAAATGTCTTATTATTCATCAGGTATTGATTTTAATCTTCGTAAAACTTATTGAAAATTGTAAAACATTGAAGGAACATGCTAACTTTTTTGTTCAGTTAAAATTGGTAAGCGTAAGTTGCTGCAACTCTGGAAGGAAACCCAAGGAAGTGAAATTGAAAAAGTTCGAAAAATGAGTCAAGAAGTGTATAAAGCGTACAACATTGACGAGTCCGATTTAAATAGAGATGATGTGGAGAAGGCTCTGTTACCGATTGGCAAATATTTTAAAAAGCTTTATCGCAAGTTCCACCGATCCGAGACAAAAATGATCAAATGCAATATCCGCTACTTCGAAAAACCCTTCAATCTTCCCACTCTCTTGCTCTCTTAACTTCCTTCAACAAGCCGAGGTAGTTCTGATGCTGTAAAACGCCGAAAGATTGCGTATCTAAGACGGGGTCATTCCGTTAGCAACTTGACTTACGCTACTCAAATGAAGTTGCGTGAAGGTGGATCCGTAGATGCGGCAAAAGTAGTGAAAGAAGCAACAATGACAACCCCTACCCGAGCATCAAAGATACTTGTTTCGTGGAGAAATTCTCAGGAGAAGCAGCCCTTACAGTATTCTGACCTGGAAGCACTAGCAATGATCATAGATGCCAACTTGACGAAGTCACAATACCTCAAAATCCAAGGAGAAGCAAAACTGAGAAACGTGAATATTTACCCGTCGTACAACAAAATTGTCAATGCCAAGAAACAGTGCTATCCGGAAGATCAATTTATTATGGTTGATGAAAAAAATGCCGAAGTAAATCTTCAAAAGCTTTTGAACCATACCTCAAGTAGGATTGTTTTGGCAAACAAGGAGCATCTTGAAGATTTTTCAGATGACGAGCTCAAGCAGGTTGTACCTTTTTTATTTTCATTATAGAGACTTTGAACCAATAATTTATTTTCCTCAGGTTGTACTTTTGGTAAAATGGGGATTCGATGGCAGCAGCGGACATGCGGAATACAAACAACAATTTGAGAATGACGACGGAGAATCTAGTTATTCAAATATGTTTATTACTTCCTTAGTTCCTATTAAGGCAGATGTAAACGGAAAAGTTTTGTTCCAAAATCCCCGACCATCATCAACCCGATTCTGTAGACCTGTGAGGATTCAGCTCGTGAGTGAAACTACGGAAGTATCAATCAACGAGAAGAAACATATAGAGAATCAGATTGACCAGCTTGTTTCAACAGTAATTACGGTAGAAGGCCGTACCATTATTGTGCGCTATGAGATGGTTTTGACAATGGTAGACGGAAAGGTCTGCAATGCTGTTACGGGCAACAAATCGTCACAAACTTGCTATATTTGTAATGCAACCCCGAAATTGATGAACAATCCTGATTCAGTAACTGAACGCGTGGAGAACAGCGATGCTTTCCAGTTTGGGCTTTCAACTTTGCATGCCTGGATCCAGTGAGATTTATTAAAATTAAGTGTTAAGTATTATGGTTTGATACAATATCAATATTTTATAGCTTTATGGAATACTTTCTTCACTTGTCTTACCGACTTGAAATTAAAAAATGGCAGGTAAGAAGACAGAATGTTCAAGCCATGAAGATTAGAAAGAATCAAATCCAAAAACGGTTCAAAGTGGAAATGGCCTGATTGTTGACAAACCTAAGCCTGGAGGATCTGGAACGTCCAACGACGGCAATACTGCCCGACGTTTCTTTTCCGATCCCAAGAAAACAGCTGCAATAACTGGACTGGATGTGACAGCACTGGAACGATGTGGTACCATATTACAGGTAATAAAATGGAATGCTGAAAAACCAGATGTACATACAAACAATACAATATTCTTAGGTATTAGCGTCAGGGCACAAAATCAACACGGAACGGTTTTCTAGTTATTGCATTGAAACAGCAAAGTATCTAGTGGACCTATACCCCTGGTACTACATGCCAGCTTCAGTGCATAAAATCCTGATTCATGGTGCCCAGGTCATCTATCATTTCACGGTTCCTATCGGACAGCTTTCCGAAGAAGCACAGGAATCGAGGAATAAAGACCTCAAACGATACCGCCGAGACCACACTAGAAAATGTTCCAGAACGATCTTGAATCTTGATTTGATTCGCCGTTTGCTAGTGTCTTCAGATCCACTAATCTCAAGCATGCGGAAAAGCCCCAAAAAGGAGACAAAAAATTTGTCTCAAGACGCAAAGTTCTTGTTGAGCTTGTTGTTTATCAGAAATTTTTAATTGTTACTTTGGTTTTATGTTTGGATTAGTTTAACATGTTATTTTACTTTTAAGTTAGTTTAAAATAAGTAAAAACAAACTAGAAATTAAACAAAAAATCAAGACCATTGTTAGTTAGCAAAATATCGTTTTTACTTGAATAGCCCCATACAAAAATTTTAAATCTTTGTTTACTAAAATCCACCACAGTTTCCAGGATACTATGGGATACTAATGATCTCCACAACATTTCAAGTACAAATTCTGAGCTTTCAAATGAAACTTGTTGCAAGTGCGGCAATTTGCGGCCAGCTTAGTTATAGCTTTTTGAAAAAGGGTGATTTTTTGCTTAAAAATCACTGTATCTCTCGCCAATCAAATCATAGCACTTTGGTGTCTTGAGAAAAGTTGTGTGTTTAGATATTATCTAAAACTTTGCAGAATACACCAAAGAGATACAACGTAAATAAGACATAGAAAAACTCAAACAACTGATTTTAAGGTGCAACTGGCAAATAATCTCTTATATCTTCATACAATGAAGTCATGGCAACTTGATGTCTTCAGCAAAGTTTCTTGAAATTAAAAGCCCTACAAATTTGTACAAGACATCATCTCGATATCTGTTAATATAAAAAAGTTAGTTTTTTGAAGTGCAGTTGCACCTTAAGAAAAAATAAGGTGAACATTCCAAAAGGTGCGGAATCCAGAACTATGAAAATCTTCTGAAGACACCTTAATGCTAAAACGTACGTACATCTCAGAAAACAATTAAGTTCACGAATTTGGACTTTTAAACCACTGTGCCACGGTCTTCTGCTCAGTAAGCAAAAACGGTCGCTCTAAGGCCACCGTGCCCCTTACATCACAACAAGCTACGACCGACTTAACAAAAAGCTATTCAAATGAAGCGACGTCTCTGAAAGCAGCCAACAATGTCTTCCAAACTAGATCACGCATACACCCTTTCCGAAACCCATGGTTTAAACAATTCAACTTTCGGTTATTAACTGCGGTTTATGCTTGCGGAACCCAACGATGGCGGTTTATTATGTTGTGGGAGTGCTTGCGATTAAACCCATGATATTCTGCTCATCAAGCAAAACCGATCCCTTTAGGGTCGAGCATCTCAAAACCACAACACTCCACGGCAAAATATGATTAAGTTTTCACTTGGTATGTAATGAACAACCGAAATACACGATAATTCATATAGTTTCAGTGGCTGATGGTTAATTTTAAATATACTAACGGTACTGCCTACGGTGACTACGACGGCGAATACTACGACGAAAACAGCGAATTTGTAACTTACCATTTTTCTAGGTTTAACACCTTTGTCCGACACCTCCACTTGAGCTTCATGTCTGCTATCTGTCACCGTTTGCAAAAATATCTAATAGCAATTACCTTTGTTGTAATACTTCCCTCAACGAAAACAATTTTTCTTGCATTGCCATGGTCATCTGGAAGGAGGTTCGCGTCTAGTGCTTTCCCTAGGAACCGTTCACGGCCACCAGCTACCGCCCGTCCAGTCTTGGGCGTATCCAGCGTGGCATCCTTCAGCTTGCTCACAATCTCCGACACTGGCGAGAGACCAGCAGACGAGCACTTTTGCATGCCGTAAACTTGCTGATTCACGGCAACGTCGGCCACCGAATCACCACCAAAACTCGTGGCGGACACATTATCAGCACTTTCCCCAGCTAATTTACCAACCGGACCGGGTTCAAACTCGCACACGGTGACGAGACTCTCGATAGAACTACACGCCGAGAGCGTGACATCTAAACACGGTGAACCGACCTCCCAGGAGGCAATGAAAATCACAAGCACACTTACACATCGCTGGTTACAAAAAACGCACCCGTGCAAAATAACGGATCCAATAAACGTCACTCTCGTGAAAGCAAACCCGTCGTCTTCGAACGGCAAAAAAAGGAATTTGGTGAGCAATTTTGTGATACGGAATTTCCACTAAAAATCAACCGGGAATGCACGAATTTCACCACACTCAACTTTCGATATCATTTTCGGTCTAAAACACTTAATTTTTTTGCAAAAATAGCTACGAGCGAACCAACATCAACATCGACCGTGCAAAACTCTTTCACGCACCTTACCGACTAAATGTAGCGCCAATGCTGTGTTGATAAAGCAAACCATCAATGGGGCTGCATTGAACCTGTTGATTTTGACAAACAATTAAATTAATAAATGTACTAGCTGACCCATCTTGCACCGTGACCAATCATGCCCACCTTACCCTACAGACAAGTTTACTTTGTCACTACTTAGCCTTGTAGTCTTGCCTTTGAAGCTTCAGTTTGCTATCGACTTCGATATCGGTACGCCATTGACCTTGTAGAATATGTATTATTTTTAGGAGTCTCATTCTTTTTCATGTTTCCAGCCTCGAACTTTATAGAGTACTAAAATGATCGAAGCAGTAAGTAGTGGTAATAAATATTTAAAGAGTAGATTGCTTAAAATGTATTTATTTTAGGAATTATGCAAGTGACATTACTCGGTATTTGTGATCAACGTGAAGTTTTGGGAGAATATCTTCACAATACTACTTGATTTATTGAAATCTTCCATCAGATGGAGATATTTTTAGTACTTCCTGTCCGATCTGCTATCTTGAGAGAGAACAAATTGAGTTTTTGACCAGTTTAAGACCTTCACATTTCCTGATCAACCTGAATTGAATAATTTCTGATCAACCAGCAATCTTGAGAGCCTATCTGAAGACGTCATTTGAATTTTAATATCAGTTCAATATCTTAAGAATAATAATTGAACAACCTGAAGTCTTGAAAAATGACCAGAGGGCTTTAAATCTTCGACCAGCTGTATATCCTTTAAATACTCTCTAATCAAACTTGCGCCTTGGCAGGATGTCTGAAAGACGTAATTTGAATGTATGAACAGTTGCAGATCTTCAGAACATTTCTTAATTAACTTGAAAAGTCTTGAGTAATATACAGAGAACTTCATTGATATCTCATTGAAAGTCCGTTAATTCAATTCAGTTGTAATTTTCTGCCCAGCTTGCTGAACTTGTACGAATTTCAAATAATTCATACAATGCTCCGTAGTCATCTACAAAGTTCCCTTAATTAGTGATTCAAAATATCATGACACTCACTCGACACTCGTCAACGCATCAACCGACTATCACTGACAGAACGTTTTATAACGCAGTGAGAGGTAGAGCCATGGCCAACAACAATCACCAGTAATGGTCGCAGGAAAAACGTAACACTCGCTGCTGATGATGTAAAGCACAACGAAAACAGTGAAGACTTGTGCAGTACGATGATGAGAAAAAGCGAAACAGCAGAAGAAAAGGAAAACAATGCCTACGCATTCCAAGTTCATCTCAGCACGCGCGACTGTGTGAGTTACAAACAAAGCAGGCAAAATTAAACGGAAGCTGTTGGACTCACTCACCAACACACTCACATAAGCAAGCAAAGCAGCAACTGGTTCCAAATGAGCACAGATGAGTGTCGTGATTGTCGGGAATGACCATATCGGTGATAGATCACCACCGAAGACGACATTCACCAGTTGCTTTTGACGTAGGACTACGTTTGTGATTTCTATATGGGGGTACACTTTGTGAAAACCGAAATTGGAACATGTAACGAAAATATGAAAGATTTTGAAAGCTTATAACTCAGCTGCCCCTGCACCAATTTAAATAATTTTACCACCAGCCGATCAGAAATTTTTCAATGCATCTGATAACAATAAACCTTAATAATTTTTCAAAATGTAACTATTGAAAATTGCACGAATGTGATACTGTTGCTATGATAATTAAAATTATCACCGAGTGCCTGCAAAAAGCGACTTCCCTAACACAGATTTCAAAGTTGAATTCCATCCGGTCTCACCAAACGGTGTTTATTCAATCACCGCAGCGCTATTGAACGGAATCAGTAGCTCTTCGTGAGTGGCTTTGGGCCATCTATGTCAAGCGCATATATATAAACAGAAAGAGCCCCGCTCAAATTCCTATTCCTACACAAAATACAAGCTCCTGCTGCAGTTAACAAATAAGATTTATTATATAAGACCACGTAGTCCTACGTCACCATTACGTACAACCCCGTAGGGCTGTCCCTTACTTCTTTCGTCAACTTGATGGATGGTCAAGGAGAGTGCTTCGACAAGCACATTGAAAGGAATGTACCAAGCGTTACTATCATCAGCTGTTTAACGATCGTGATTGTGATAGGTCGCAACTCTGCCCTTAACATCTAAAAAAATTTGAGTGTATACAAAGTTCTCTGAAATTATTAAGATCCATCCAGAACCTAAACCTTCTCTAGGAATTTTCCTGAGCATATTGGCGAATCGAAGCTCTCAAAGTCACACAGTTCCCTAAACTGATACGAAATTTCCTGAGCTTCTACGAAATTTCCTGAACATCTACAAATTTTGCCGAACTTCTAGAAAGTTTGCCAAAATTTTTCGAAACTTCCTGATCTTTTACAGAATTTCATACAAAGTTCACAGCACTTTTATAAAGTTTCTGGAACTTGTAGGCTTTTTGGTTTTGTGAAGTTATACAAAGTTTCCTGAACTTTTACCGTATTCCATAAACTAACAAAAACCATTATCGAAGTGCCCTGTAATTAAGAGAAGGTCTCGAAACACTTGTACAAAGTTTTCTGAAATAAAACAAGGTTCCATAACTTCAACAAAGTTCTCCAAATAGAAGTTCCCACTTCTATGAAGTTTTCCCTCATTTTAACAAAGCTTTCTAAATTTATAAAAAAAAAATCCCTGAATTTCTCCGAATTTCTCTTAAATTTTCTGAATTGCTACGCTGTTCCCTGATCATCGACAAAGTTGCTACAAAATTTACGAAATTCGATGGAATCAAGGAAACAATTCCTGAGCATCAACGAAGTTCCCCAAGTTTGTACAAGATTCTCGAAATTTCTCAAAGTTTGCAAAATTTCTATAAATGTTGCCGAAGTTCAACAAGCTTCTCTGCACTTCTACGTTCATTGTTCATTGTTTTGTTCATTGAAGTTGTACAAAGTTCATTGAGCATTCTCAGAGTTAACTTAACTCCTATTTGCTACACTTTTAAATTTTTTCCATAATTTCAACGTAATTCCCTAAACTTCCATGAAGTTGTCTAAAATTCTACGAAGTATCCTAAAGATCTATGAAGTTCCTGGAAGTTCTATAACAGTCCTTTCTATGAAGTTCTCCGAAATCAAATGAATGGCTCTTGACTTCTAAGAAGTTCCCTGATGTGACGTGATGCTATATTTGTCAGCCAAATTTTACAATAGTCCATGCAGATGATTGTGGTGGATGATTTCTGATGCATTCTTCTATTTTGTCGTGCTTTTGGATTACATAGATTACATACTAACGGGTAAAGGTAATGCAAGAAATGGTTAGAAAATAACAGCGAGGGAGAGCTATGGAAGCCAAGGTAGAAGCCGACCACTCATCATATTTTGGACACTCTTTTGGCTAACCTGAGCGGCCGTTTTTTCCCCACCATCTCTTTATCTCCGTCACATCCCGAGTCACCCTTTCCACTCTTCTTCATCTTCTGTTTGACTATTGCCCAATTCTTCTCAATTGGGCAGAATTGAGGGCAGTTGGGTGGATTGATGCAGTGGCGTCGCGTAACCTCACTTTTTACCTGTTCAACCACTTTAGAAACGTTATTTAGGGTAATGTTTGCATTCGAATCGGTTTCAAAAGGTGCAGGATCGGCTAGTTTCACTGATTTGTATCTATTGGAAGCAATATTTTTTTATTTGTTTTTTTTTAGAGTTTTTTTTTGTTCATTAATTTATTTGATTAACTATCACATCTTAAAACTATAGTCAAAAGGCACAACACAATAAACACTTCATCTTCCGCTATCCAAAAAGCCTCCTCAATCAGAACTGGAGCCGCTTCCAGTGGTTTCATTGTATGGCAGTTACGCCATCGTGGGGCAAAGCGCTTCCATTGCAGCAATGGATGCAAAACGTGGTCAACACTCACACACTCATCACGAAACGGTTGCTTTCCAAAGTCGATGACGCATCGACCGAAAGAATTGCTGATGAAGAACAATGAGGAGGACCACACAATGGTTGCTGTCGAGAAAACAGACGATCGCGTGGCACACATCGAGAGTGGCCTGCTTTTGTCGATAGCCGAGTGAACACGACGTTTTGAGAGTTGTTGAACAGGTAGATTGAGGTTAGGGCGACACCACTGGATTGATGTCGTTTTCGAAGAAATCTACCCCGTTGTCTCGATAGCACTGTAGAACTTCTCCGCTGCTGCTGTAGTTGCAGCTTGCCAAATCAGGCGAAAACTTTACAGGTCCATTGTGAGCCTTAATGTACGGAAGAATACGTTATTTTTTTCAAGCACTCCTGCTTCTATATTTTGGAATCCATAGTCTTGTTCATCATGAAAACCTGGGATTTTGTTCGCAGCTGTAAATACCTTGCCAGATCATAAGCTTTCTTGCAAATGTATTGGCAAAAACGAATTTGAACTTGCTAGGGACATCATGTCGACCAGTGGCTTTTTTTTTGTCTATTAATATATTTGATAAGGCTCAACCGAATTAACTTTACAGAGTCGAGGATTTTTGTTCACTATACAATACATCTTAAAACTATAGTCAAAAGGTACAACACAATAAACATTTTATCTTCCGCTATCCAATAAGCCTCATCCACCAGAACGGGAGCCGCTTCCAGTGGTTTCATTGTATGGCAGATTTGCCAACGGGGGTCAGAGCGCTTCCATTGCAGCAATGGACGCAAAACGTGGTCAGCACTCACACATTCGTGATGAAACAGTTGCTTTCCAAAGACGCATCGACTGAAAGAACTGCTGATGAAGAACAATGAGGAGGACCAACCAATGCTTGCTGCCAAGTAAACAGACGATCGCGTGACACACATTGAGAGTGGTCTGCCTCTGTCGACAACCAAGTGAACACTGACCAGTGGCTTTATAGAACTTTTGTCCGAGAAGCTGCCCATAATCCATCTTCACTTACGTTTCGTCGTCCATGAGGATGCATCCTTCGTACTTTGTAAGAACCTCATTGTACAACTTCCAGGCACGTCTTTTGGCCACTAGATTCTGCTTCAGTGTCCTGTTTGATTGCTTGCGACGAATCCTTCTAACGGTGCTTTGGCTGGTATTAAATTTCATGGCGATATCATGATCCGACAGCCCTGGGTGCGAACCTCAACCTGAGGTATATTTTAAAAACAAACGATCAAACTGACGTTTGTCAGAAAACAAGCAGAGCCGGTCTTAATACCCGATAGGTTGTAACTGAATATTAAACAAATTCGCTATTAGTTCCACTACGACGCTTGCTATGATCCTGCCGATCGATAGTATGTCGCTCACGTAACACTGCACACGGTCGATTTAACCCATTTCAACGACTTCGCGATTTTTGAACCTGTCCACGTCGGATTTTCCAAGTGGGTGTCCACAATTAATTTTTGGTTCGCTTCCATCAAGTAGGTTAAATGGATGTAATGTCGGCCTAAATGCCCCTAATTTGGGCCCATACATAAATTCAGCAATCGACTAGCGACCAAAAATATCCATTAGTACCGTCCCAATGACGCGTTCATCTATATAAATTTGATAGATAAACGAACTGCCAAACTTTTCAGCACTGAAAGAGCAGACATTTCAAAACAAACTGCTATCAAAACATTCCAGATCCGACCGCTAGGGGCACTGCAGTAAAATAAACAGAGCGTCCAGGTCCAGATATTAAATCACTCAAGCTTTACAGATATTCCTAGAAATATTTAAAGGAGTAAAAGAGTCTCAAATTAAAAATCTCGAGATGCACGCAATCCTGGGATTTATAAATTTACTTTCCGGGATTCTCGAATCCCCGGAAATGTCAAAATCCCGGGATTTTTTCATGATAACCACATACTAATTTTTCAACTTTTGTACCACTACAAACAAAGTTAGAGTAATGTGAGCAATCTCCATGCAAACTTCAAATCATTTGCGCGACCTCTAAACCTTCATCTATCTCAACCATTTTTTACGCAGGCTCATATTTTGTGGTTAGGTTATGAATTGAACCGGAGGGGAGCCTATCACAAATTCATAACTTTTTTTTTTCAAAATGTAGCACCCTAGTGAGCATACGACAAAGAATAATTGCACTGATCTACGTTGTTTCTGTTCCTCGTTTGCATGGAATATGCATCCATCAATGCCAGCAGCTACTAGAATACACTGAATTTCCAGCATCCAACATCATCGGCACCGGCATCTGCAGCAGTTCGGATTTAATTGAATTCTCAGGTGCGAATGTCAAGCGGTAGGTATGTGAGCATACCAGCATACTTCACATTCGCGGATGGCCCGTCGAACGGCATTGTTGTAACGGTATTAAAAATTAACGACATACTGCACTCACACTCATCGTGTTTTATTTTAATAATCATTAAAATTAAAATTATTTATACCATATCGTGTGCAGTGTGACAGTGACAGCGCTCCTCCATTCAACTGTGGGGGTGGTAAAATTCTAACTTTTTTCGTTTGCAACTAAAATAAACCTAGATCACAGCTAACCTACTGGGCGATCGGCCAACCCAAGTTATGTGTCAGGGAGCAGTAAAGTAAGAAATTGCACTCCTAAAATCATCATCTTGCTAGCGCAGCGCAGTTTGACAGTGGCCCACAATCACAAAATAAAAAAGTGGCCTAATTTTGCGGAAACCCGCAACTGAAATGGTGAGAAGTGGGATGATGTGAAACATGAAAACTAAAGAAAAGAAGAAGGTGGCATGGGACCGAGGGAAATGGAAAAACCAGAAATATCCGCACACTGACTGTGAGTGTCAAGAGCAAAAGGGTCTTTCTGGTAGTAGGTATGTACCTACAAGCAAAACAGACGGCGTATCTAAAAATTGAGGAACGCGAGCATAATCGTTATTTTTGTGGCATGCACTTTCATTGTTTTCATTTTGCACTAGCTGTCGCGCTCTTTGTGCGGGGCTGTCTTTGCCGAGTAAAGTGAGTCGTCGCATTTGGAGTGAGTTGAGTTGACGGCATCGTTGGCATGGTGTTTTTGATATGGGATGAAATTTAGTGGAAGCTTTTTGTTTACGACGGATGCTAGTGAGAAATACATTAAATGTTAGTATCTGCTTTTTGCTATCTCTGCATATACTGCCGCTCATGGTAGGTCCGTCCCACAGCATAGCAAATGGGACTGACTTGCCATAAGTGGCAGATCACGGCTTATGAGAGTAACTCAGTAATTGAGTCGAATTCACTTCAAAATTGCAAAAAGTTACTCAGTGAGTAAGTGAAATATTCCTGCTGGAATATGTGGAGAGCAGACCAAAATTTTACTCAGTCTAGGAGTACGCTTATTGACTGAGTAAAATACCTCTCGATTTTTCTCATATTCAAGAAGTTTTTCCTGGAAAATCGAGGAACATCACTTTTTGCCATTTTGAGTCGTACTTGAGTTTTGAGTCTCATTGATCGTGTGCATAGACGTAACTAGAATGTTGGGGGCATGTCCCTAGCTGACAAGACACAAGTCATCGGTAGTATGGGAAAGAGGATTACGTTATCCGTGGTAAAAGTTTTACCAACTATTTTTCGATAAGATTTTCATGGTAAACATTTCTATATGTTAGTTTCACCGGAAACTTGAGAGAAAAAATATTCATTATTGGTTGTCGCAAAAACATTTATTCTACGATGACTCGTTTATGAGTAATTAATTTTATCGAGTTCGCTTTGAGAATCGTTCGAGAACGGTTGTGTTTTTGCTCCGCTGCGGGCTTTTATTTTATTTTATGTTTTATTTTTTTAGTTCGGGCTGTCTTTGTGCTGGCGTAGAGTTTTTCGTTGCTCTCATTTGATTAGTTTTGTGTCCTGGTGCTGATGTTTCCCCCTTGCTGCTTAGGTACCTGGTGTGCTCTTGCTTCCCTTTGTTACCGGTGTGACTCGACCGCGCTGATCTATTGTTAGGTTTTTGCGATGTTCATTGCTTTTGTGCACAGAGTGACTAGAAAAAGAAAAGTGATATTTAGGGTGAGTGAGCCAGTAGTGGAGGTACTAAGCCAATTTATCAATTTAAAAATAAATATACGATGTACACAATTTTTATACGTCAATCTTTAGCTTTCAACCTCTATTTTGATAGAAAAATATTACATTGTAATAAAATTGAATAAAATTTTAGAAAGATCGTCCTCCATTAATAGGAACACTGTTCCAGTAGTTGTGATAGTTGCTAACTTTGGTTCCTGTAATAGTGGAAAGCGTTGGTTTCTTATGGGTTCCACTATTATAGGAACACTACCGCAACTATAGGTGCAAAGGAGTGAAAATCTTTAGGAAAATTAATTATTTTCCGTCACTTTTGGGCATATTTTAAGTTTGAAATATGCAAATAAACGGGAAAAAATCCATTCCGAAATTCGTCAACCTCTAGTCACGATTTTCGGAACAAGTAAATTTTTCGTTTACGAAAGAACACCATGAATAAAAATCATGAAATCGTGTACATTGTACCACAAAATAAACTTAACGCCTGAAAAGGCAACAAAAGTCATAGAATCGTGAACTCTGTTTGGAAAATCATGATCTAGTTCTGGCAAACGCGATTTATGTTCATGCCTTGTGATTGATACCATGAACCTTGTTCTTGAAAACGGGAACATGGTTTATTGATTGTAAAATGTCAACTTCATTATAATTACCAATATTTTAAATGGAAGTGGAATGAAAACAACGGAAGTCTTGGTGCAGGTTTTACCCGCATCCCAAACTGGCAGCAGGTATCTGTCCAGCAGATCACTCAATCTATAGCTTTCAACCTCTATTTTGATAGAAAAATATTACATTGTAATAAAATTGAATAAAATTTTAGAAAGATCGTCCTCCATTAAATGGAACACTATTCCAGTAGTTGTGATAGTTGCTAACTTTGGTTCCTGTAATAGTGGAATGCGTTGGTTTCTTATGGGTTCCACTATTATAGGAACACTACCGCAACTATAGGTGCAAAAGAGTGAACATCTTAAGGAAAATTAATTATTTTCCGTCACTTTTGGGCATATTTTAAGTTTGAAATATGCAAATACACGGGAAAATCCGTTCCGAAATTCGTCAACCTCTAGTCACGATTTTCGGAACATGTAAATTTTTCGTTTACGAAAGAACACCATGAATAAAAATCATGAAATCGTGTACATTGTACCACAAAATAAACTTAACGCCTGAAAAGGCAACAAAAGTCATAGAATCGTGAACTCTGTTTGGAAAATCATGATCTAGTTCTGGCAAACGCGATTTATGTTCATGCCTTGTGATTGATACCATGAACCTTGTTCTTGAAAACGGGAACATGGTTTATTGATTGTAAAATGTCAACTTCATTATAATTACCAATATTTTAAATGGAAGTGGAATGAAAACAACGGAAGTCTTGGTGCAGGTTTTACCCGCATCCCAAACTGGCAGCAGGTATCTGTCCAGCAGATCACTCAATCTATAGCTTTCAACCTCTATTTTGATAGAAAAATATTACATTGTAATAAAATTGAATAAAATTTTAGAAAGATCGTCCTCCATTAAATGGAACACTATTCCAGTAGTTGTGATAGTTGCTAACTTTGGTTCCTGTAATAGTGGAATGCGTTGGTTTCTTATGGGTTCCACTATTATAGGAACACTACCGCAACTATAGGTGCAAAAGAGTGAACATCTTAAGGAAAATTAATTATTTTCCGTCACTTTTGGGCATATTTTAAGTTTGAAATATGCAAATACACGGGAAAAATCCGTTCCGAAATTCGTCAACCTCTAGTCACGATTTTCGGAACATGTAAATTTTTCGTTTACGAAAGAACACCATGAATAAAAATCATGAAATCGTGTACATTGTACCACAAAATAAACTTAACGCCTGAAAAGGCAACAAAAGTCATAGAATCGTGTACTCTGTTTGGAAAATCATGATCTAGTTCTGGCAAACGCGATTTATGTTCATGCCTTGTGATTGATACCATGAACCTTGTTCTTGAAAACGGGAACATGGTTTATTGATTGTAAAATGTCATCTTCATTATAATTACCAATATTTTAAATGGAAGTGGAATGAAAACAACGGAAGTCTTGGTGCAGGTTTTACCCGCATCCCAAACTGGCAGCAGGTATCTGTCCAGCAGATGGAATGAACACACTTTCAGCCGAGTTTTCAGCTCAAAAAATCAACACCACCTTCGACTTCCATCGGAGCGGCGGGTGAAAGTACACCGGATGCGTTCGGGGACTCTTTTTTTCGAGGACGGCCAGTATGATGACATGTACCAGCCACTGCCATTGTGCCGGACCACCATTCTGATGATACGGCTCAGGTCACTCACTAATAATCGAGACACTATTCCGAGCACTCTATAAGGATAAAATCAATAACAACTGAAAATGACAGCTGTAGCATTGCATGTGATCCAAATTGACGATTTCAGGAACGAAAATCACACTTGTGGGCTCATAGATCACGAAATCATGATTTTATTTTGTGTTTTCTGTGGCGTTATGAAATCGATGGTCGCTACCTGGAAAAACCTGGAAACCGGGAATTTACAGGGAATTTTATTTTTTCTGGAAAACTCTGGAATATTCAGGGAATTTTGGTTCCACTCCGGGAATTTTCCAATTATCATTCTATCGTAATTCAAAAGAAGTTTTTCGTTCAGTTTCTCGAAACGTTTCTTAAGGACACTGAACTTGATAAGCATCAGCTAAGACAACGTGTGCGAACGAGACAAGTTCATTCAGAGAGTCTTGTCACGCTCGATCTTCGCTGATTTGTATGTGGAGGATCAAAATCGTCGTAAAAAGGAAACAGCCGAAAAAGAGAGACTGGCAACCGTCAAAAGAAAGCATACGAAGCATGTATTGTATAAGAATAAGCATGCCAGACAGCAGCAGGTCTGAGACCCAACATAGAATTTTTTTGAGCTTCAGAGAGGGTCGGAGATCTACTGAGAAATTTCTTGAGCTTCAGGGTAGTTCGTAGATCTTGAGAACAGAACTACAAACAAATTAAAAGTTATTAACAGAAATTCATAAAAACAAAATCACAAAAGAGAGATCTTCAGATAAATGTTCAAAGAAATTTTCAAAACTTCAAGCAAGCAAAAATAATTTCAAATCAATTTGTAAAACTATAAGCGAAATTTTGCAAATCTTCAGGGAAATTCGCATAACTTCAGACAAGTCCAAGAATCTACAGTGAAATATAAAGTATTTCACAGAAGTTTGAAGATCCTCGAAACATTATTCAACATCAGAAAAGTTCGTACATCTTCAGAACAAAGCTACATAACTTTGAAAAAAATTACAGGATTTAAGAAAAAATCACAAGAATCTCAGAAATGTTAATGGATGTTCAGTAAAAATTGCAGAACTTCAGGGATTAAAAAAATATTTACACGATTTCAGGAATCTTGAGAGAGACATTTAAAACTTCAAATAAGCTCAAATATTTTCAGATAAATTTTGACAACTTTAGGTAATCTTCAAGGAAATTTTCAAATCTTCAGGGTAACCCTAGAGGAATTTACAAAACATCAGAGAAGTTTGCAGATCTACTGAGAAATTTATTGAGCCTCAAGTTTTTTTTTGTAGATATTGGGAAAAGAGCTACGGAGCTTAAGACGACTTTACAGAACTTTAAAGATATTTGCAGTAATTTTACAGAAAGTTTCACACAAAAGTGAGATCTTCAGAAAAATTCGTTAGATGTCAGAAAAGCACCTCAATTCCAAAAACAAATCGCAGCGAAGTACAAAAGTACAATATTTTGCAGAACTCCATGGAAGTCGGAAATAGATAGATCTAAAGAACTTCAGAGAAGTCCGTAGATCTTAAGAGAAGTCCGTAGACCTTAAGAGAAGTCTGTAGAACGTCAGAAAGTTCGTACGTTTTTAGAAAAATTTGCAAAACTTCAGCAAAACTCACAGATCTTCGGGAAAGTTCGCCGATCTTTAGATCAAGAATCCACAAAGAAATTTAAAGCAATTTACAGTACTTCAGAAAACTTTACAGAATTTGAAATAAATTTTAGGAACTTCAAAAAAGTTCAGAGGGTAGGTCGTAAATCTACTCAAAAATTAGCAGATGTTTAAATAAATCTTCAGAATTTTACTGCGGTTCTTAGATTTCGAAAGACATTTACAGAACTTCAGGTAAGTTCGCTGATCTTTAGAGATATTTGCACAGCTTCAGAAAAATTAGAAAAACTTCAGAATACTTCCTAAAACTTCCGGAAAGCTCAAAAATTTCTAGATAATCTTTTAATTCTTTAGAAAATTTTATAGATGTTCAGAAATATTTGCAGATATTCATTGAATCATGAAAATCTGTAGCGAAAATTACAGAACTTTCGAGAAGTTTGTAGATTATTAGAAATGTTGTGAACATCAGAGATAATTGTTGATCTTCAAGGATCTTAAATCTTCAGGGATTCAGGAACTTTGTAGATTTTTAGGAAAATTTGCAGAACTTCTGAAGAACACACAGAACTTCAAAGAAATCTGTAGAACTACCGAGACATTTGCAGATTGGCAGGAAAGATTGTTGATTTTTAAAGTAATTTTACCGGAGAACAGAAACAAAACTTCAGGGACGTCAGAAGGTTTGAAGACCTTGCAGAATTGAGTTGTTAACAGAAATTTTCAGAACTCAAGGAAGCATGTACATGTATATCTAGTGAGAACTTTTCCCACTAGCTTGTCTAAAGTTGGTATCGACATCCTGGCAAAGTTTTGAAATCCATTTTCATCTTCATATCGCAGCTCTTGATGGACAAGATGAGCAAGATCCCTGCCGGTGTTCCTCCTGACCAACCATTTCCTACTCCACAAAGTTCACCTTCTCTTTCTCATTTTATTTAAAATAATAAAAGCAAATACGTCTGCCGAAACTAGAGCAATTTTCCGGTAATTCATGATGGAAGTATTTACTTTTGATTCCTGATACAGTTTTGTTTTGAAATCTAAATTGACAGTTCTTTCGACATGTGCAAGCAGTGTGAACACCAGCAAACAGGGGGGTTCGATAAAATAATAATGTGTATAATTTGTATGCACCTAGAATTTTTTTCATCCGACCTGGAAAAACCTGGAAAACTCAGGGAATTTGATTCCTTGGATTGAGTAGACACCCTGTTCATGGATTTGGGATTTATTTCATGAAAATGTTGTTTACTCGATCACGTTTACGGGAACTAAGTCATGAATTCAAACGAACTAGCAGTTCATGCTTTCGTGATTTTTTATTCACGAATACCGGAACGGTTTTTTTTTTGCGTGTATGTTTTATTTTAGGAGAGCTACCGATGAAAAATAATCTTACCCGGGGCCTCCTCATTATTCCAGCAAACCTCCATACCGCAACTATAGGTACACCACTATTACTGGAACACCTACCGTAGTTATTGTGTGGTTGGAATCGCTGGAGGAGGAATTGTTTAAAAATGACTAGAGAAAAATAAGCACCGAGAATGTACTTGCGGATCTATTGATTTGGTGAGTACGTTCAAGTTGAAGATTGTTCTTAAACATTTCTCGATTGCATTTTCGAGGGGACGTCTCAAGTAACATTGTAAGTTTTATAGTGGTTTTAAAGCATGCTACAAGTCTAAATCATGGTCTTCAGAATAGTCATAAAACCAAAATTGTTACTTGGGGTGTCTGCTTTTCGGGGCAGTGCGTTTGATGGTCGGTTTGGTGTAGCTAGTGGCTCGCCCGCGTGTGCTCTAGCCCATATCAGGTAGGGGAACATGTCCCCTATCTGATGGTGATGTTCGCATGCGTGGGCGGAATGCCGGTTGCGCCGAATTGGGGATCGGATGCATTGTTTGCGAGAGCAGATGCGTCCCTTCGAGGAGTAATCGAGATTTATTTTCATCGTTTCCCATTTTACAGAGGGATGACCTAGATCCCGTGAGGCAGGTTCCTCGGTTTTAACGGTTTGGTGCCTACGAATAATGCATTATGATTTCTTTTCATGTTGAAGCATGATTCTTTAAGAAAATAAATGTCGCTATCGAACATGCAAGCCTGGTTTGGTGGTTTTGATGCGGTAGTTTGACGCATAATCGGGGCGGTCCGGTTAAATATGCAGGAGAAAACCGTCGTTTTAAAACTCAGTAGAGTTCGGTCGAGATAGCTTAAAAAATGTGCAATATTTGTACGCTGGTAAAATCGTCACGTCAGCCGTAATTTACTTTGTGAAGTAAGGTGCACGGTAGCTTAAAAATGTGAAAGTTTTATGGATTCTCTTCCCGTCTTACGTTAGGACCAAATCGAAACAACGAAGTTCGCGATAAAGAAGAATTTTATGAAGGCATAACCGCTTTTTCGTAGCTTTTTTGTCTCCAGGTTTGAAAGGTCGCCGTTTTGAGTTTTAATAAATCCTATAATATTAAGGAGGCTTATAGTATAGACATCGCTTGATTGTCGTGTGTTTTGTGAAATTTAGCATCGTCATCAACGTCACCGTCGGGGCCGGTTTTGAATGGTTGCAAATACCAACGCGATCGTAGCTTGTATGATATGATATGAGGGGCTTGGTGGCCTTAGAGGGACCATTTTTGCTTACTCAGTAGAAAATCATGAGATAAATCTTAAGACCCTCCACATTCAAGATTTGCGCTATAGGATATCAATTCAGCTTATCGTTTACCAAACCGAGCCCTGCTGCAAACCCAACCCTTTTATCCAACATCCCAGTGATTTCTCGTGGAAGTGCAGAGAAGTTATCGGCTTCCATCAAAGCGAGTGTCACGTCAACACATTCCTACCAGTTTTTACACATTGAGGATGAATGCTAGTCCCAAGCATCGTCTATTGGTTCTCTGTGTAATTACAGCTAATCGAGCAATAACAGAGTAGCATCCATAGAGTAAATTTAGTATAAATTAAGAGAGCTTCGAAAAAAATTCAGGAAAAGTTACTAGAAGTGGGTACAAATTGGAGATTTGGGTTTTATTGCTGGAAACTTTTTTAAAATTCCGGGGCCTTCTTTTAATTTTAGGGCACTTCTTTTGAATATTGAACTTGGAATAGTTTAAGGAATTCCGTAGAAATTGTGCATAGAAGATTTTAATAAGTTAGCGTTATTTGTAGAAGTTAAGAGAATTTAGTAGAAATTAGAAAAACTTTGGAAAGCTTCATAGAAAAGTTACAGAGAACTTCACAGAAGCTCGGTCAACTTGATAAAGTCTCAGCGATTTCTATAGGAGCTCTGGAAGTTTCCTAGATGCCTAAGGAATACTGTTGAAGTTCAGCAAACTTCTAATAATTTCAGTGAATTTCGTAGAAAGGTTAAGGGTCTCCCGGAAGTTTGGAATTGGGCATGGATGATCCGAGATCGTGTTAAAATTAATAAAGGTACGAAACAAAAATTATGAACCTTGCATGAAGTTCAGGGATCATTGAAAATGTTTAGGCAACAATGTATGAGTTATAGGAAATACGTACAAGTTCAGAAATCTTGGTAGAAATTCAGTTTAAGTTTGTGTAACTTCATAAAGGCTTCTTCGGATAAGTTCAATGGATTGGACCAAAGAGAGTTCAAGAGAAGTTCAAGAAACTTCATGGAAGTACAGGAACCTTCATAGGCAGCTGTTACTGCTATAATTGCTGATGAAGTTTAGATTCTTCTGTTTGCTGCTGTAGTTATTGTTATTGCATTTGATGTTATTATTGGTGTTATTGTGGATGAAATTGTGGTTATTGATATTGTGGTTGAGGTTGCGACTGTCGAGGATGTTGCTGTGATTGATGTCACTGTTGATGTAGTTAGTACGATTGAGGATGTTGTTGACATTGCTGTTGTAGTTGTAATTCATTTACGATAATTTAGATAGTTGATTCTGTTTTTTTTCCCTTGATTTGTTTTCCGGCAATTTTGTTTTCCGTACTGAGTACCAATGCTACCGACGCCAGGGAAGCAGCTCCCACACCTGGACCCTACCCTATCGACCCAACAACTCATGAACCGGGAACCAACGGCTTTACTTCCCGGCGGCGCCGTTTGGAATTGAACGCAGGCCTTTTGGGGTAGGAGGCAATCACGCTTACCACTACACCACCGGCGTCGCTATAGCTGATTCTGTTCCTGTTATTAATTTGGTGTCTGTGGTTGTTGTTGTGCGCCTGGTTTTTCGCTTCCTAGCCTTTTCAGTCTGTTTTTGCTGGGTTAGTCGACGCAATTTACGATTATCGAAATCTGTCCAGTCAGCTTTCCGTACCTTCATGGAGCCCAGAAGGCGCCAGTCTGACTCTGAGTCATCGGCGTCATTTTTATTGTGTAATTCGACTTCCAAACTCGGATCAGGTGACGGAGCGCAAGATGCAGTGTTTTGTATTGCGAAAATGTTTGCTGATAGTGACTTTAAGTCGTCGAGAATATCAGGTCCCAGCAGCAAACTTGTATCTTGTAAGGTCAGTGGATAAGTCGGACGTCACTGTTTTGAATGTGGTTGACACACTATCCTTTGTTGTTATCAATGCTGTATCAAATAACGAGGTGATGTGATTTTTAAAAGTAGCTAAAATGCTACTTTTGTTTATATCTGCCAGCTCATTTTGTATGCTACTGATCAACATTTCCATGCCTTCATTGCTTCGTGAACGATACTAGGCTTCTCCTGCTGAAGAGTGAGCCGACGGGTATCCTCCGTGTTGACATGCAGCTGCTTTTCTGTTTTTGCTGTTCAACAAGTCTCTTGAAATCTGAATCAATACAAAAATATCGCGCGTGGGCCTGGAGCTAATTAAAAGCACGATCGAACTGATCGACGACTTACATAAGTCTAAGGGGCTCGGTGGCTCAGTAGTGACCGATTTTGCTTACTGGGCATCTACATCTGCAAACAACCGAGATATACGAAATTTTATAAAATAAAATTTGCCTGAAATTTCACAGTTTTAGTATTATATTTTGAACAATCGTTCAAAAGAATACTTTTATCATTCTTCCTCGATCGGTGCTGATCAATCTTTTCCAAATAAATGCTATTATTTTTAGAGTAGCAAAAAATATATTTCACATGAAATTTAAAAAAAAAAGTACATGATTTTCTGAATGAATTAAAAAAAAGGCGCGGGTGAACGCAAAATGTCATCAATTATTCAAAATTTACATCAAACAGATTTTAATTCCTCAAATGAGTTCTCGAAAACGGTACAACTTAACTACTTAGTTCTAATCGCATTATCCGTTTTGATGATGATGATGATGATATGGACCTACCACTCATTGTAGTAAGACACCTGTCAGTAGCTGTGGGCTGTCCTCGCTGTTCGACTTGGTCAAGCTTAATAACCTCTAATTGTATTCAATCTGATATTGTATGAAGGGCCAAAAATGGATTGGGTAGATCCATGGGCAACATCGCCCACGTGCATCTACGGGATGATTGAGAATCTCCTTTCAACAGCCAGATCATACAAGCCATCCAACAGGAGGATGCCTTAATGAGTGGGGAGAAGAGCCCGCCCTCTATTCACGAAATGTTCAAATCAGAGAGTTGGAATTCCTACTCTCCCCATCTAGTTTACTTCAAATGGGTGCCTGGTGATCCCTCCTCTTTCCAGCATTTATTGGTTCATATAATAATAAAAGGTTTAATGTGCAGATGCTATCATTTTAGAAAAGCATATGATAAATATTGCATAAAAAATCGAATATGTCATTCTCAGACATTAGCCATTTATTATTAAATTATCTGTATCAAAGTTCAATCACACAATTCAAAATGCAACATTCAATTAATAAATATTCAGTTCATTCCGAAAACGTTCGTTAACGTTAAATAAATTTTCTAAACTCGAGTTTGTATGCGTCATTCCTGTTCCCATCTCGATTACGGCATCCGTAGCGGCTAGGTACGGAGAAAAGATAATAAAGCCGATTGCAAAATCTGTCCCATCGACTAAACTGACATAATTTAATTTGAATTACGGAGACAACGGAGACGACGACGACGACGACGGTGATGATGATCATATTCCACTGGAAGCCTCATCAGTAGCAGCGTGGCAGAGTAACTCGAAAAAGCCATTCGCTACATCAATTTAAATAAAATAAAATTAAATTCGCCTCAATTGAGAAGAGCCGGTGGAGAGTCGGAGTGGAGTGTGCCAGTTATTATCAAGAGAGTATGCGGTTAACAAAAAAAAAGAAGCATCGAGTAAAATGGAACAAAACACTGACACCGAATGTCAAGAGAGCGGGTTTCATAACCATGAGATATGCTCTGGAAGGTCGTTTTCAATTGATGCATTTTTTTTTCAGCCGCAGTGTGGCGCTTGTTATTTTAGTGGATTAATTAGGTGGACTTTCATGAATTGGAACTTTTTTCGGCATAATTTATTTCGAGCTCTGCGTGGGATGATGAATGGTCGGGCATTTCGGAAATTTATTAGACGTCACGCATTTGAATTCTTATCAGTTTGTGTTAGTTCGTGCGATAAACGGAGAAATTACCTTGGCAAAGTGGTTGGCAATCATTTACATGTTTTTCTTTACACATAAATACTGCGGCTACGCATTTCATGCACGGCCGGCTCACGGATTTGTAGAAAAATGGGCGCTAGGATTACTTGACTGAGTGTATTATTCGGTGTACGAAAATATTATTCTAATGTTAAGCACCTTACTATATGCTTAAAGTAGATATTGATTTGTAATCAGAAATCTATTAAAGAAGTTTGAAATTTGATTGCGCATAGTATAGAAGCCTACCCATTTTAGCATGTAATCAACAGAGTGTTCTTACTGTACTGTTTGATCAAGTGTGACATACTTCTATTGCGCTCAGTATAAACGAGGAATCCAACAGAATTCACAATGAGTGCTGATAAACGTCCGCCCTCTATTCAAGAATACTATCAATAGTTTAAAATTTCCACTCTCATCTTTAGCGTATATAAGTGAAAGCTTGAAAAGTTGAATTCCAATGTTGGTCACTCAATGTGCGATCAAACCTTTCACTCAAAATAAGCCTTCTAACCTTCACTACGCGAATTTATATATTCATTCGCCTCGAACGATGCCTCCTGCCCCTAGTCTATAGATACCTAAATCCAGCTCACATATCTACATGTGTATTTCGTCGTCGCAGTCCATCGGCAGTTTCGTTGACGTCATGACCTTTACCTACATATTGCCCTCGGTGATGTATAACAACAGAAAGTAATGAACCACCACCGTGGACCGCGAGTGCCTGCCTTTCATATTGCTTAGGTAAACCCAGATTCGTTCCACACCTAAACTGCTTTTATTATGTTAATCCATTTCGCAATCATCGCCGCTGGCGCCGACATCAAATCATCAGCATCGTTGTCGTCGTCGTCATCATCATCATCATCATCATCATCAACATCATAATAAACATCTGTCAAATACGTCCCACTAGAATAGTAAATAAGTTGAGTTCACAGTAGGATTGCCTTTTATGAGGTGGTAATCGAGTGTAAACCAAGAGTTTAGCGCTTCCCGGAATGCGAACCAGATGGACAGAGAAACTTGCGATTCCTCCTGAGTTATCCTATTGGATCATCAAGTTGCCTGTAGAGTATTTCCAGCCCAAAATGTTAAAAAAAATATCAAATTTGTCTCGACCCTTTCCGATTTGAATGAAACATTGCTGCTACCAATGGTTCCATTTTTGATCTAAATATTTTGTTTTCTTAAAAGTAACTTTTCAAAAGGGCATTTAAAAAAAAATGATTATATTTAAAAAAATCACAACATGGAAATGATTGATCTGATCAAAAAGACATCTGAAAAGAAATTGTAGGTAATCAAATGTTCTTTGAGAACAAAATACACTGAACGAAAAAAACTCAGTAAATTAATAGTAAAAAAAAAATAATATAAAACTTTGATTTTCTCAAAGCACGATTTTTATAAATATATTTTTTAACAAAGCTTAAGTAATGCCCTAAAATTTGATGAAGAGTGTAAGCTGGTAATTTGCTTCAAATGATATCATTTTTATGTTATGATTTTTTGAAAAAAATATAATACATTTAAATAAAAAATTCCACCATTGGTAGCAGCGAAAATATGAATAATGTTTGATTCAAATCGGAAACACTCATTTCCAACCGGTTTGCGTTTTGGGTTGGAAATGCTCTATAGTGATTACAGTACGATCTGATGCTTCTTAAACTTGGTAGTGATTCGAGAAACAGTGGAGGGCATCGGGTTGCCCACGAGGGCCAATGAATATTAACGTGCATTTTAGTATGCGGTTCATTCTTGAAATATGATGACTAATGTCTTCTTGTGGGATTACGGAGACTATATTGCTGGGCATTATGGGCGATATACTGTGGATGTAAATAAGCAGTGCCATAGTTTATTTTGGGTTTCAGAACAGACAAATATAGAAACGTTGATGATGTTTCATTAGGAGGCGCAATAAATTGGTTAATGTTTTTGGACAATAGCTTTAATGGAAGAAGGGTTCGGATGGAGTAAACGTAGTTAAATGATTAGCTCTTCAGTGCCTAGGTAAGATGGCATACTGAGAAGAGTTTTCATTCTCGTTCTATAAAAATAGTAGCCGCAATAAAATAACCGTCCAAGTTATACCTACTATTCAGTCTTTTGTGATGTTTTAAGGCTTTGAGTGGCATTCTAACTGGTTTATTTAAGGCGATTTTTTTTACTTTAGTACCGCTTTTAGACACCCACCAGTAAACACGTAATAGAAATTGGTTGGAACTGATTCTGATTGAATCCTTCCAGAGAGCTCATTTAATCATAATGGCTTCGTTGCTTTCGTTTTCCTTCTGATGTTTCATTTTGCGTGACATTCGTTTTCGTTACCGTTGAAGCCGCTGCCGGGATTGAATGATAATAAAGGCAAATCGATTGTTTTTGTGATTTAATGAGCTCGGTGGCACATCAACCGTTTTTGCTTACTGAGTAGATGATCGTAGGTTCATTTACAGGCTACTTCTTATTACAGAGTTCTAAGTGGCGCGATGCAAACAAACGATCACATCACTTACCATCCCTATCAACGAAATATGTCACAAATCGGTTGAGGTAACTTCTATGTGACTCATTAGTTTTAGTCACAATCAAGTTGCTGCAACCATTTATGACGGATGTTACCCATATTTACCCTTCCTACTTACAACAATCCTTTCCGTGACAACCGTGGAGATGCAGAGGTAAACTCTGACTCTTGTAACAACGGCGCCATTATTGACATTTGTCAACTACAATATGTGCGGTCATTCAAGCTCAAGCTCCTAGGTAAGGTGACATACTGATGAACAATTTTGCGTGGTTTTGCTTATACGTCAACAACTTGACGGGAGTTTTGTCTATGCAGTATGGCGAATTCAAACGGGTAGGTTTATAACTGCAGTTACAACCCCACCCTAGAGTAAAGGGCGAACACGAAATTATTGCGACACATTCAACAGGGCATAAGTTTTTTACCATTGGGTAAAAATCAACCAAATTTTGCACACTTTCTCATTGATGTGTATTGTGTACATGCTGTCAAACTCGAAGTCGTGTTTTTCGATTCAACGAAAATGGAGGTGAACCAACGCGAGTTGAGAGAACAAATTCTTTCCAAACACCTGGAATTTCCTGACCTGTCGCACCGGCAGTTGGGAAAAATGTTGGACATTCACCATTCAACCGTCTCCAGAGTGTTGAAGCGGTTCCAGGAGCGGTTGACGTTGGACCACGGCAAAGGAGCTGGAAGAAAACCGGGACCGGAGAACAAAAAGACGGAGGGAAAGGTGAAGCGGATGATTAAAGCAAATCCCAACGTCTCAAGCCGTGATTTGGCTAAAAAGATCGGCATGTCGCAGAGCTACGTCCAAATTGCAAAGAAGAGAGCTGGAAGGTACAGAACTTCCCAAACCGCGATGAGCGGCAACAATCGACGGCTAAAACTCGGGCACGGAAGCTCTACGAGAAGATGCTGACAAAATATGGCTGCTGTGTGATGGACGACGAAACGTATATAAAAGCCGATTTTAAGCAAATTCCGGGGTTGGAGTTTTTCACCGGCAAGAGCAAGTTCGATGTGGACGACAAATTTAAGAAGAAGAAAATGTCGAAGTTCGCCTCCAAATATCTCATTTGGCAGGCCATCTGCTCTTGCGGACTGAGGAGTGAGCCTTTCGTGACAAAGGACACAGTAAATGGCGAGATCTACAAATCTGAGTGCCTCGAGAAGCGCCTTTTGCCGTTCTTGGAGCAGCACGACGAAGCTCCGCTATTTTGGCCAGATTTGGCATCATGCCACTATTCTAAAAGTGTCCTGGAGTGGTATGAGGCCAATTCTGTCCATTTTGTTCCAAAGGACATGAATCCGCCAAACTGTCCGGAGCTGCGCCCGGTGGAGCAGTACTGGGCAATAATGAAGCGGGAACTTCGGAAGAGCAAGAAGACAGTCAAAGACGAGAAGGACATGTTAAGAAAATGGAAAAAAAACTGAGAAACTGGTACCGGATGACACTGTAAAGACTTTGATGGAGGGCATCAAGCGAAAATGCGTTCAATTTTACACTCAAGGCTCCATCGATTAACTTTTCTTTTGATTTTTGAAGTAAATATATGTATAAAACTACCCTAAAATTTTGGTTTGATTCTAAACATTATAAGAAAATTGGCATGACATTTTCGGTGTCGCAATAATTTCGTGTTCGCCCTTTAGTATCGGAGTCCACTACAAACATACAAAGAGTTGTAAAATCTGATCGTATGGAATCATACCAATGACTTTTTAAATTGAATGTTCGAGATGAGCAGCGATCGCGGTGGTATCTCTGTCGCTATGCTCCTCTAACTAATAATGAACATGGGTAGAGTAATAAACGTGAGTGCCTACACATAGGCCTATTGCTGTATGAATGGTGCGTTCCGACTAATTTAATGTTTTTCAAGGATTTAGGGAGCATTTCAGCGTTTCTAATGTACAAAACTGTAGCAACATCACAGGACTCCCAAGCCTCTTGTAGTGTGAACTTACCCCATAAGAATTCTGGATATGCAATAGAGTGGACCATAGGTAGGAGTAGTCAGAGGAGGCTGGAGGGGTGAATCCAGATGGAAAAAGATCCAGGCTTTTTTCAGATCAAGAATTATGAAAAATGTTTAAGCTCATATTCACATTTTAATGGCCCATATTTATTTATGTTTGATTATAAGTCTCAGAGTTTCGCCATTTGTTTGAGTTTGAGTTGTAGTTTGAACCGAATCGTTATTTTTTTTTCAAATACCCCTAGATAGATAGTTATTGGGTATGCCATTAGACCGAATATTGGATTGTGATTTTTTTGAAACCTTGAACTTGAATAAAATTAATTCCAAAAATACATTTCAAGATCGCTATTATTACAGCTATATAGATTTCAAGCTATGAAAAATATTCAAGAAATTCTTTTGAGAATTTAGGTAAGAATTACAATTCTAAAGGGAATTTGAGAATAATTTAGATAAAGCTGCAAAAAAAGGTTATCTTCCATTTAATTCCACTTAATTAATTTTGGTATCCATGATAGATAAATATATCGACTACAATGTGCAGTCTTCATATCAGTGCCATTCCCACTAAAGACTTATCAAAAATCTAACACGCCTAAGTACTCATCCCCTTGGTAAAAAGGTCGAGATCATAAGTATAAAACCTACCTAACTAATAAAAACAAACGATTTAATTAAAATAAAGGAGAACAATCTTTATAACTCTCTAATAAGGAAAATCCCCAAAGGCCTGGTAGCCATCATAATGAAGTAATTTGTAATTTAGAGACAAATTGAGGAATTATTTCAAGCGTTCAAAAATAGAATTTCAAAGGAATTCTAAGGAGAATTTGTCATGTATTTTTAAAATCATTCCTAAATAGTTCTGAAGGGATTTTTATGAGAACATTCACACTTTTAGGGCACTCTAAAGAGAATTAATTTTATCGTGATTTTCAAGATAGTCGTTTTCCCTAGTGCTTAGTAAGGCAGTAGTAACAGTAGCAAACGAGTATTAACTTAGAATAGGCACACAATTGCCTGAAGAATTTCACTACCATAAGTAGCCGAAAATTATCCGGTTGTTAGCAGGAGCGTCGCCCTAACTTCAATCTACATGTGCAACTGCTCTCAAAACGTTCGGGAATCTCAACATATTTCTTGCAATGGACAACTATTAGAGAAACTAGTGTATTCTGTGTATTCGATTGTAATTATTGCTATATATCGACGTGACGTATGCGACACCACTAGTTGTAAAGTTTCCAGTAAAGAAATAAAATCTGCGGAGATTCTAATGATCATTCAAAAGGCTTCGTGTAACTTTTCGCAACCCGATAATGTCCCTACTGGTCTAGTGGGTGTTGTGTGTAGTTCGTTGTCTTGTATTAAGTGTTCAGTCTGTTCAGCCTTTGGATGAAGACGGTGTCTATTGTCTTAAAGAAGACAGAGTTTTAACACCCTCCTTCCCACAACTTCAAATTGTTACTCCATGTTTGCTGCATTGCAGCATACATGAAGTAGCAATTTCAAATGAAATGGAGAACTGATTTCCGAGATGTGTGTAATTGATAATTCAAAGTGGAAGTGCATGTATAGTCTACGTGGCGGTCATTTGTGGATTCTACAAGGAATCACCTTAACGCTCTTGGGTCATTCGTGACTTGTCCGGGGGTGAGATTTGAACTCGTGACTTTGGCGTGAGAAGTATGGATGCTAACCATTACGCCGGGGTCGCCCACTCTACTACATTCTCCCGCAGTTTAAATCATTAACGGAGTTTGACGTTAAACTCCGTCATACACACTTAAAATTAAAATTAGTTTATCCAACGAAATCGTTCGTTACCTGCATCGAAATACGTACTTTTGATTAAGCTAGTTTCGTTATAAATGCCACACGCGCTACTGATTTTATTTCGTATTGCGAATGAATGGTTTATCAAATAAAAACGAAACTTTCGTATACTCAAAAAAGAATATGAGTGCATTGTACGAAAATAATACAAAGGGCAACGAAAATATCATGAAACAAATATTTATCGTTCTGGTTATCTTTGTATGTACGAAGGCATTTAGTACGATTGGACGATTGAAACTAATAATTTTAGTCCTCCGGATTATTTATGAAGAAAGCGTGCTAATTCCAATGTTTTGTTGTTGTTGTTCCGTGCCGCGTTCTCCTACAAAGGTTTAAGCTTGCCGATTTTTATCTTTAAAGTCTTCTTCTTCTTTGCATTTCATGCTTATTGCATATCGCATATTAGCTTATTGCGTGCTGTCAACTTAGTGTTCTAGATGCACTTCCACAGTTATTAATTTAGAGCTTTCGATGCCTGTACCATTTTTGCATTGGTATAATTGTGTGGCAAGTCCAATCATACTTCTATGCCCAGGGAAGTCGAGAAATTTTCCAACCCGAAAAACTCCTAGACCGGACCGGGAATCGAACCCAGCCACCTCCAGCATGGTCTTGCTTTGTAGCTGCGCCTTTACCGACTGAGCTAAGGGAGGCCCCTTTATCTTTAAAGTCCGTCCCTTAAATATTGTAATCCCATCTCCAGTATTCACATCAGGAACAGTTACAGCAACAACAAATATAAGCAGGATGACAAGAGCAGTAACAGCTTTTCAGAACAGCAACACAAATATGAACAGGCACCTTAGAAGACAAGAAGAGCAGCAGTTTGCCGGTTCGTACGAAATTCAGTTCGTTTATTGTACGAATAAGGCGTAATGTTAGCCTATTTCCAGATGACAGGCAATACGAATGTTTCGTTCAATTTACGAAAAATGTGTTTTATCTACGAAACCCATTTTTACGAAACGAGCGTAAGAGAATTAATGAAAAATTATTTTGAGTGCAAGTCTGCTGTCTACCCAAGTACGAATACGATTATTCCAGGCTACTATTGTAGAAAACCGTAACTGGTAAATATTGGGTGAAACGCTTCGGAATGCTAAAAAAATAGGACGCGATATATCCAGTTTGGGATGCATTATTGACTGCTTTGGAGAACGTAATTTAATTTGAATAGCTTGTCAAACCAGAACAATCGTCACGTTGGTCATAGCTTGTTATGATAGCCTGAACAATGTAAGAGCAAATCGGAACATTGAACGTCGCGTGAAAGTAAAACTTAATGAAGGCCTAATTGTTTTTTCCTAGCTTTTAGTTTTCGGGTTTTAAAGATCGTCGATTGCAGTGGCTTGCTTACTGAGTAGAAAAACGTGGTCCCAGGTCCATTAATACTATAGAGATTTATGGTGAAATTTGACGTCGTTTCCGGTGCGGGTTTGAATGGTTACAACAACTCGAGTAATGGTATGATGTGATAAGAGGGATTCAGTGGCCTTGGAGCAACCGTTTTTGCTTACTGAGCAGAATATCATGAGTCTAATCCCAGGCCCCCATCCACATTCAAGATTCTTCAATCGTTTCATCGATGATTAAAAAGGAGCTCATTTGCCTAGTGTTTGCTTATAGAGCAGAAGACCGTGGGTTCAATCCAACTCCTCGGCTCCCATCAAAGCAAGTGTCACGTGAACGCATTCCTACCCATTCCTTTCTTGACCTACGTTCGGGTGTGGCCGGCGATGGTGTTGCCTAATCTGAGATCACCAGTTTTTACACAGTGAGGATGAATTCTAGTCCCAAGCATCGTTTATTGGTTCCCTGTGTAATTACAGCTGTTCTGGTAATAACAGATTAGCAATTGTGGGCGGTCAATGATGGTCATTAGACTGATGCAAAATTTGAAACTTTCGCTCCACAGTGTTCAAACGATATCAAATCGGGTCCTGATTAGCCTCCGAAAGTTTAAACTCATTTGATAAGAAACTGACTTGGTACAAACCATTTGAAGTTTATGTGGAAATTACTATGGGAAAACAAAACTTTTTGTTCATTGTCCTCTAGCCTTTTTTCATATTGTACTGTTAACAAATTCTATTGCTATTCTTATGAGAAATTTTATCAGCTGCAACTTTGCAGAAAATCATTTTTTAGCCAAACGTCAAATTAAATAGTTATTAATTGTTTGAGAGATTGATAATCTTATGGCAAGATTAAGCAACTGTATTGTGGGCAACACTGTATTCTGCAGTGTGGCATAGTAGCCATGATTTTTGTTCTCTATTCTACGCGCCATAAACACTAATGTTGCCTGCTGAACAGTTGATTGAGCAGAATCATAAGACATCAGTGACTTGAATCATTAATAATTTTTGTTCCTTACATTTGATCGAAAAGTGGTCTTGAACAAAGTTGTAGCTGAGAAAATGTTCAACAAGCTCAGCTATCATTTTCTAAAGTAGAGAGAACTGGTGAATTTTGAGACAGATTTGAACCGAAATTATGGTTTCTCCATAGTAATTCCCATATAAGCTTCAAATGGTTTGTGCCAAGTCAGTTTCTAACTAAATGAGTTCAAATTTTGGGAGGCTAATCAAGGCCCAATTTAGAACCGTTTGAGCGCTGTGGAGCGAAAATTTCAAATTTTGCATCAGTCTAATGGTCCTGCTCATGCTGAATAATGATTAAACATTTAAATTACTTTTTCACTTTACATCATATTTCATAGAAAAAGCATTTAGGTAGTTTTTAGTTTCAAAATCGCACAGGTTATCAGGATTTAAACCAAACCAATGAAATAGTGTACATATTTGATACGGTTAACAGAGGGGCAGGGAATTCAATAAAAACAAAACCATGTAGAATTTTGCAATGTGTTAAAGATACCCTTTTTTTATAACTACGTATGTAAAAATTAGCGATTAGTGCATTAGTGATTTTGAGGCTAAAATTTGGTGAAGCTAACGCTTACACAGATTTAGTGATTAGCGAATTAGCTTAATTGTGCCCACCACTGCACAGTGAAGCAAAAATGCTTTTAGGCGACAAACCCATTATATCTTAAGGGAGAACCATTTCCGAGGGTTGGTACCTTGGAAGAAGTATCTTGTAATAACTAAAACTACATATTGGCGTCAACAGATAGTTCGCAACTCATCCGCAAAGATGGCGCAACGATCTAACTTTTTACTCTGATGTTGTAGAAACTTGATGGCTTTCGAATAGTTGGTTATCCTAAAAAATAGCAACTCTTTTGAAGACACGTTTATTTTTCCAGGCTCATTTGCTGTAGCTTTGCGGAGCCGATATTCATTGTTTGGATAACTAAATTACTTAAAACTAACGTTAGTAAAACGGAGGCCGATTACTCGTGGCTATCTCGAGGTTAGGGGTGACAAATTGTAACAAATGGATAGCAGAGTAGGAATTGAGAATACAAGGTTTGGAGAGCAATTTGCTCTTGATCTCGCACTTAGTGACATACTGATGAAAAAGACAAACATGGGGGTACACCGATGGGCAGCTAACAACTTGGGAGAACACAAGATGACACTAACTACTAAATCCTCAGATCTATTTGTTTTTAACACACATAAATTAAACACAACTAGTCAAAATCTCGGCTAGCCAAGACATCTCTAACGGGTATCGCGGGTTGTTTGCCTCGAGCCCTAAGGGATGTGGATAACTCAGATCTGGCAACACGGTGTAAGGTACATTACCAAACAACAGACTCGATATCGTGATAACCAATGCCACACGTACATAAATTGCTGCCTGAGAGCCCAATTCGATAGAAGTGCGAGTCTAACGAATAAAGTCAAGGCTCATGTCCAACCCTTGGTTTGCTCTACACCTGTGGGAGAATAGAATGTAACCATCTTTCCAAATCACCATCATTCCATTTTTGTTGTCAACTGATGAGGACTGCTGACGAGCAATGGAGAAAAATTCGTTGAAGGCAATTTGTCGCTCAAAAATATCGCCTTCCATAGCGCCCACCTTTGCCAACGAGTCCGCTTTCTCATTACCCGGAATTGAGCAATGATATGGGACCCAAGCTAAGGTGATAGTATAGGAGTAGTTGGATTAAGCACTCAGTTTAGATCGTATTTCAGGCAGGAAATGCGAGGAGTGCTTCAACGGCCTCATTGAACGCACAGCCTCCAATGAGCTAAGACTATCCGTAAAAATGAAATAATGGTCAGAAGGTACTGAGGCAATTTGCTCTACTGCGTAAAATATGGCTGCGATTTCCGGAACGTATACGGAGCATGGTTTCTGCAGTTTATAGGAGGCGCTATGAAATTGGAAAACTATTGGATCAGTTTGAGTCTACCTTTAAAAATAGAGAAAATACATTTTTTCAAGCATTGTTCATTATATCACCATGTTTGACAAAGGAATGCATAGTGAAGTTTAAAATGACACCAGAATAGATTTCGGTAACCTATTGATTGAACAGACATCTCCAAAACCAGATTCTATGAACATTCAAAAGTGTTTCATGAGACCATGAAACCTTTCATTTGGAGGTTGTTGCGTCCAATTCGGTTCAGTGGTTTTTGAGAAATACGTCTTAGTTATCTTAATCCATGTTTTTTTCGGGTCTTGTTCCGTCCATATATCCGGAAAAGGATTGTTAATCGAAAACTGTCGATAACGTCTGCGTTAACGTGTGTAATGCAAATTCAACATTGGAGACGGTTAACGCTGACGCTATCGACGGTTATCGATTAAACCCTGGTCCAGAACCAGCTCTCGGATTCCAAAGTTATTCGAAAGCGTTCTATGGGACCATGAAACCTTTTATTTGGTGGTTGGTGGTCCAATTCCGTTCAGTGGTTGCCGAGAAACACGTCTTAGAACGACATTTTCCAATCTCGTCGAGTTGAGTCGATTGGTATATGACACTCCGGTATTCCGGGCCTAGGATCGAAAGTCGGTTTTTCAAGCGATTGTACACCCTGCTTTGTAAGAACGGTTTTTTTTTTTTTTCAATTTTCTCACGAACAAAGATGACACCAATTTTAACCAAACTTGGCCAGCTGAAACTGGGACCCACGAGCGAATTCTGGCCCTAATTTCAGGACACCCTGTTCAGCCCAAATGTGATGGAAATTTCTTTTTGAAGTTAACAACTTTTTTCAATATTTTTTACTTAAAATTATAGAACATATTTTTTTTAAATATACCTTCAAACTCTAAACTTTTGTAACCGATTTATTTCAAATGTTCAAGTGAATAGTAGATAAATAGTGTATCACATTTGCTCAACATTTGTTAAACAATTAGATTTTTTTGTCCCAGATCTTTAAATTTGCCCCACCAAAAGGCGGGCTTGGGCAGTAGAGAGTTAGTAATAACAATCACTTAACTGTAAGTAACCTGTGATGGATTGATTGATGGAATAACCTTCAAGTTTCAATTATCTGAACCTCATTTCTCCGCTCGTCCCTGATAGACTTTCTCCATTGCCACCATCTGTGCACCGATCAAAGTATTTCCCCCATCCCAGACACATATTGCCCTTCAACGGTGATCTGGAGAGTAATTGAAAAACACGGCTGTGCTGAGTCGGATCGTTCGCTTCTCCGCAAACATCCAGATCAACAACCATGCTGCGCGTATGAGAGCATTAACCCGTTTTATGTTCTTCATTCATTCCCCCGAAAATTTCAACGGTTGTACTTAAAAATAATTACCCCAAAACAGCAGCAAGTCAACCAACGTTCGCTACCGTACGGCCATCATCCGCCCCTTCTAGGGGCTGACAACTTTGTACAGCTCGCTGTATCAGGCACACGAAAGGGAAACACACGGCTCCAAACGTAAACAATCGACACCCAGAGAGACCCGGAGAAGGAAGGGACGGAGACAATCGGCTAATGATAAAAGCGAAAAGCGAAATGAAAATTGTTTTTCTTCACATATTTCCACGCAACTGGCCTCGGGCTCGGACAAGTTCTGGCATCGTCATAAAAGGGGGGAAGAATATTAAAACGTCGGTAAAGAAATTATACAAATCAAACTTTGAAAATATACATTACGCGGTGAGGTTGTTTTATTGTGATTTGACTGCTACAAGGAGGGGTGGGGGTCGGATTTTTGTTGAATGGAGTTGAAGAAGATGAGGCGGGTAGCGTGTAACACGTTTTTGTGAAGAATTTTAATATACACACTGATTGTCGAAAATTTCACCGCAATGCATTCTCAGAACATGTTCATCATGACAACAACAGTTGGAACCTGGTTCCATGGTTACGTTGTTTTCCTGCATGTCGTTTTCGGGTGTGTGATTTGAGGTTATTCAACTGTCTTCCGGTTTAGGTGGAATCTTGAGTTTTTGGTCGTAATACTGCCGTTTCAGGGAAAATAATTCGACGCAACTGACAGCCACAGCATGCTATTAAAGCTGATAATCTGACGTCAAATGCAGATGAAATTTTGGGTGCGTCACTCGTGTGGTCTCGTGTGCAGTCTTTCTGATAACATTGTAACATTTACGAGAACGAATTCAGCACAATGGAAATAGCTTTCTTTCAACAAGCCACATGTTGCAACATCCATCAAACCATCAATTACGCCGCACATCCAAACACACAAAACAAATTCAAGTGTACCACACCTACACTGTCCATAATCCCATATCAGTCCCATATGGGAAAAGTAGGCATTGAGAAAATGGCAGTTGAAGTTACAAAGTGCGATTCCCATGTAAATATTTGAATAATCGTAGTAAACGTATTAATATTCTTTTCAAGATAAAATCAGTTGCATTGGCTTGCATGTTATGTTATATCAGCGAAAAATATAGCAATTAGAAAAGCAGAACTGTAACATCACCTCTGGACGGTTGAATTTAAGGATAAACTGATATGCGATTACTTTGCTTGATGGGAAAAACTGACTTGATATTGTTTTCACATTTTTCAAGATCAAAGTCCGTAGTTGTATCACATAATATGAAAGCAGATGCTAATTGATAGCGGATAGTGTTGTTTTCTCAAAATTGATGAAAATCCATATGGGACTGATATGCGATTATGGGCAGTACAACACTTCACTCATGCTGAGAATGACGCAGTTTGGAAAATATACATATCTATGGGTTGTAGGTGACGCACGCTCTGTACTTCAACGCGTGCCATCCAGAATTCGGTAATCGTAATACTATATACATTCCACGAATTGATTGACAATGAAAATCGTGGGCTGATGGTTGGTGGTTGACTTTGTTGTTCTAAACCCACGATGGTAGGTTCATTTTTTAGGTATCCTTAGGATTCCTTTGAAATTCTTCTCAAAATTTTCTTTGAACTCAAAACTTACTTCAGATATTCTTCGGAATTCTCCTCAGAGATTACTTGGAATTCTCGGTTGAGTTATCCTCAAACTTCCTTTAAACATTTATTTTAAATTCTCCTCCAATTTTGTTTTTAATTATCCTCAGAATACGATTCTTTTGATATTGTTTTTAGAACTCCCTTGAATTTCTTTTCTGTACCTTCCTCAGTATTGCTTTGAAATTCTCCTCAGAATCACCTAGGAATAAAATTCAGAACTTCCTTTCTTCTTCGCAAAAATCTCTTGAAATTCATCTTAGAATTTCCTAGGACTTAATCTCAAAGCTATCTTGAAACGTTGATCAGAGTTCCCTTAGAATGTTTCCCATATTTTTTTAATAATCTTCCTCTGCATTGCTTTAATTTCATTTAATTTCTTCCCTAAAGTCCATGGGTATTCTGGGCAGATCTATCTATCTAGGGGAAATGTATGTAATGTCGGCCTAAAGGGTGATACGGTCAAAATTTGGTCAAGGGAAAACGCGTGTAAATCGGTGAAATCGTTTATTTAAAAAATCAAATTAAATTTCTTTTTCAAGTTCAATTAGTATAAAATTCAGGAAAAATATTCAGTTAGGCTTCCGCTTTTCCAAATCCGAATTGCCGGGCCTTACGCTTGACCCCTGCCATCAGATTTTGTACAGCCACCTTGTTCACCTTCTTCGCCGCAGAAAGCCACTTTGCCTTGAACTGCTGCTCGCCCTTAGCAGTTTTTTTTGGTCTTCTTTAGGTTCCGCTTGACAATAGCCCAGTATTTCTCAATTGGGCGGAGCTCTGGCGTGTTGGGAGGGTTCTTGTCCTTGGGAACCACCTGCACGTTGTTGGCGGCGTACCACTCCATGGCCTTTTTACCGTAATGGCAAGATGCCAAATCCGGCCAAAACAGTACGGAACAACCGTGTTTCTTCAGGAAAGGCAGCAGACGTTTATTCAAACACTCTTTCACGTAAATTTCTTGGTTGACAGTCCCGGAAGCTATGAAAATGCTGCTTTTCAAGCCACAGGTACAGATGGCTTGCCAAACCAGATATTTCTTTGCGAACTTTGACAGTTTCATGTGCTTGAAAACATCTGCTACCTTTCCCCTTCCTTTTGCCGTATAAAACTCCTGTCCCGGAAGCTGCTTGTAGTCGGCTTTGACGTAGGTTTCGTCGTCCATTACCACGCAGTCAAACTTCGTCAGCATCGTCGTGTACAGCCTCCGGGATCGCGCTTTGGCCGTCGTATTTTGTTTATCATCGCGATTTGGAGTCACTACCTTCTTGTAAGTCGATAGTCCAGCTCGTTTTTTGGCTCGATGCACGGTTGTAGACGATACACCCAGCTTATTTGCGGCATCTCGGAGAGAGAGGTTAGGGTTTCGCTTGAAACTACCGGCAACTCTCTTTGTCGTCTCAGCGGCTTCCGGTTTTCGATTTCCCCCCGATCCAGACTTCCTGGCTGTCGACAAACGTTCCCCAAACACTTTAATTACATTTGTAACGGTTGATTTGGCAACTTTTAGCGATTTTGCCAACTTTGCGTGCGAGTAACTCGGATTTTCGCGATGCGCGAGCAAAATTTTGATACGCTGCTCTTCTTGCTTGGACGGCATTTTGACAACTGAAGAGTGAATTCCAAAATCAAAATAGGAGCAACATTCTACACACACACACCTTCAAAATGAGGGGTGTTCAGGTTTTTTAAATGCAAAATTGAAAGAAATACGTCAAGTTGATATTGACCAAATTTTGACCGTATAACCCTTTAAGTGTCCCTAATTTGGGCCCATACATAAATTCAGCAATCAACTAAATTTTTAATAGCAACCAAAAATATCGATTAGTACCGTCCCAATGACGCGTTCATCTAGATACAATTGATAAATAGCAGATTTTTAGCGATGGGCCCAATCTTAGATCCATAGGCCAACATTAGAGCCATTTCCCCTATATATATAAATGAATTGTCTGTCTGTCTGTCTGACTCGGAAACTACTAAATCGATCGGCGTAAAAATTTGTATGCTGGGTTTTTTGGGACCGGCAAAGGTTCTTATGATGGTTCGAGAACCTGTAAGGGGGGTGGGGGGTGCCTTCCATACAAATGAAACAGAACTAATCAAGCAACTGGCATGTGGAGGTATAAGGAGATGGTAATAGGGGGTAGCCCCTTAGATAAGAGAAGGGGGGGGGGGGCTATGTACAATATAGCATGTTTTTTTAATCGACGCGTAAACTCAAGCTAATATTGAATCTCGAGCAATGCGGGGCACACTCAGCTAGTTCTATATAAAAAAAAACAATCTAGAAAGTTTTGAACTTATTTATTCATTCAGGGGAAGATGTAGGATCCTGAATTTGTGTTTCAAAATCATCTATTTTGAAATAGGACTACGTCTTTGTGGACTATACTGGGGTGCAAATCAAAAACATTGTGTGACGAAATAGTGTCAGGTTTTGATCGCTTATAACATGGTCATTTATGAATGAATTTCGAATTTAATTACATCATTTGATTCAAATTGGATCTAAGATGATAGTTGTTTATCAATGGTTAACTTGATCAAACTTTTTAGCCGTAATCAACAGATTTATCTTTAATCATATAGATTTATCTCAATATTTTAATACAGATGTCTGTATAAAAATATACAGATTTTTTTACACTCAAGTCCGATGTTTTGATTTATATTAGAACAAATCCATTTTATCGGAGCTTGTTCTCAAAAAATAATAATACCGTTTTTTAACGGTTAACATCTCTGATATCGGGTCACATATCTATAATTATCATGTCACAACAGCTAACTGGTAGTTGCATTGTGTTTAAACGACTGTACTAGGAAAGCAAATTAGTCGTTTCTTTCATTCTCCCGCAGTTACTCTTCGTTATATAAGAACAGCACGATAATGAAAGTCACCTTTTGATTTTAGGAACGATAGGAAAATGACAAAATCTTCTCGAAAAACGTTGTGCAAACATTATTTCCACTTAATGCCATTTGTTTGATACAATTTGCTACCAAGAGCAATCAATCTTCTTTAACCAGTCCCGAATCTAAATTCTCGGAAATCTCCAGGACATAACCGAACATTTCAATCACCCACTAAACAGATTTTCCCAGTAGCTCAGGCATCCGGTGAAAATCAGCTTCAAAGGTTCGGTAGTCAATACTGATAGCTTACCCTCCGCGATCATATTACGTTGGAATTGCACGGGAAAAAAAGAGTTCCCATATTCGTGAACCACAGCCGTGAACCATAGTTCACGGTGTATATTTGAGAAAATTTTGTTCTGGATAGGTGGCCGTGATTTTTAGTTCACGGTCCGTTCCCGTTTTTGGGAACGGATTTTTTTCCAAGTGGAATTTCAATAAATTTTCCGATATTACTTCCATAATTGGAAACATGAAACAATCACAAACCATGCTCGGTTCATATTCAGATGCTCAAAAAAGTGAAGTGATTCACACAAAAAAGTACATCAGCACAATGCTCGATAATTCTAACGCATGCAAGATTATCGATCAATAGTGGAAGTGATTACGATTATTCATTACGAAACGAATCAATCCAAAAAACGAAATTATTCAGCGAATTTTATTGAAATCCACCGAATGAAATGTAGAATGGATTAGTTTCGCCCCCCTCGGATGTGTTAAAATAAATATATTTATGCATTCCGAAAAATAATCGTATCTTACTTTTGAGTAACTACAAGCACCAAACCCAAATCGCATTGTTCACTAAATATAATCTAAATTTAATTTGGAATGGAAATCTGATGTTCAGATGTTCTGATTTCTGATTGCTCGTTAGAATGGATGTTAGATTTTCTGTCATATTGTTCAATAAACCATATCATATGGTTACAGGTACTATAGTTAATTCAAATTTTGGATTTATCGAATCGGCAAACAAGCCATTTTAACACCCCACAAACTGCTCGATTACAGTTTGTGACTCGAAGAGTCAACTGAACATTTTGACATTTGAATAGCGTAATAACAGAAAAAAAGAATATTGTAAGCAATTCGAGTAAACATCCAACTGAAAGTTTTGTGTTGCGGAAGAAAATTGAAATATATGAACACGGTTGTACGTAGTGAAATACAAATGGAACTATGTCAAAGTGTTTTACTCAGTATATAGTTTGGTATTTAGGTTCGAATAACAACAAGCGAATTCAATGTCATTGCAATCATCCAAATGCTTTAATAAAGCTTAAATTTGGTTTTATTAGAAGAATTTGAGAAAATGAAACATCGAACATTAAAATTTAATAACTAATACATAAATCATAAACTTTTAATGTTCGATTTTTCATTTTCTCAAATTGTTGAGTTGAAAAAAATACAAATGATAAGATAAAGATGTTCGTAATCTCGGACATAAAACACTAAAATTCTTAGGAAATGTGATTGTTACTTCATTAAAGAGATCATCAGGTTTATTTCCCTCTACTGGAACTTGATTTTTTGTATTTTTAGATTTGTTGAAAAGATATAAATCACTAAAAATATAAAGATTTAGAATTTGGAGATATTTACATAGATTAACTCTTTAGAAAGTAAACTTAACCATTTTTCAAGATTCTAAACTTTGGACAAACTCTTTCTGGAGAATTTTGAAAATCCGTATTAAGATCATAATAAAGAAATTGTTTTACAGATTTTCGTCAGACAGATAAAAATGATTTTTTACGGTGAAAATACAGATCGATCATCGTCAGGAAAGGGATAAAATACCGTAGTCTGTCCCATAACCGCACCTCTATCATCGAGGCCTTGGTGTGGAGGTGGAGTCGTCGACTGGATACGTCCAGTTCATCGCCGTCTACTGCCCTCGATAGTGTGCCGCCAGCAGTGAACTAGCAGCTAAATTCAAGAAGGTCCTGTCCACCGTCACCCGTACCGATTCCCACTTCGTTGTTGGAGGAGATCTGAATGCTCGCCATGAGGCCTGGCGAAACTTCCAGTAGAACCAGAACAGTCGTCTGCTCTTCGACCACTCTCAGCATGGGCTGTACTCCGTTTGGTTCTCGGACGAGCCAACATTCATCTCCCCGGCGGGCAACCCATCGACGCTAAACCTATTCCTGACAAATAGTAGCCTTGAACGAACTCAGCTCCGACCACCAAACGGTGGTGGCTGAACTGGGCTGCAACGTGGCTCCTGCTCCAAGCCTGTGCAAGTACTACCACCGCGTAAACTGGGCCCAGTTTGGACGCGTGGTAGATAGGCAGATCATCGACAACCTTCCGGTTGACACCGTGGAAGACATCGACCGAGCGTTGGAGGGACTCCACCATGTCATAACCGTGGTTGACGAGGCGTGCGTCCAACGATATCCTGTGAGGGATTAGTTTTTTGCCATTGATTCCCGCACCCAACTCTTGATTAGCCTGAGAAATATTCGTAGGAGATCTAGCGAGGAAACGTGAAATGGCCGATCTGAACAAGGAGATTGCGTCCAGAATGGTCTCACTCCGGAACGAAAGTTTCGGGTAGTGCTGGACGACCGCTCCAGACCATTCTGAAAGGTTGTCAAGGTCAAGGTTGACGCACCCCAAACCCATTCCACCACTCAAAGATGAATATGCTGACGACCGACGAATATGCTCCCGACCCCTCGGGAGATTATGCGATTGATGAGCACCGGGTTCGGCGGAATATTCAACCTAGTGTTGAAAAACCATGAAGGTTCACTCTCTGCTGGCCGCTGTCTTCAACAGATGCTTGGAACTGCACTTCTTTCCAAGCTTCTGGAAGACAGCGAAAATCATACCTATCCACAAACCCGGGAGGGACCCAACATTAGCTTCAAGCTACAGACTCTTTTCAGCGCTGAGCAAGCTGTTTGAAAGACTGATCGCCAACCGCCTGAATAAGTTTGAGGAAGAACACACTCCTTCCGGAACAGTGTGGGTTCAGGAAGGGATATTTCACCAATCATCAGGTAGTACGTAATCATCACGGCATTGTTAGACGTCGAAAAAGCGTTCGACAGTGTGTAGCACGACGGACTTGTGCACAAGTTTTGCAACTTCAATAGGCTGATAACTATCTTGTGAAAATCACCCGTAACTACTTTCAGCAAAGGTGGCTGCCTTTCAAACACGTTCTCCATCCCAGGAGGTGTTCCACAAGAAAGTCTGTTGGGCCCTTTACTTTACAGTATCTACACTTCCGACATTCCTCCCCTCGAAGACGGTTGCGTGTTCTTCCTGTTCGCAGATGATACCGCAATAGCCGGCAAGGGCATCCTCTTGTTCTGTAATCTTGGATGGCACAAGGGTTGAGAGGTCCGCCGAAGTAACCTATTTCGGGATGAAAAGCTCCTATTCCTCTCGCATGTGGAGAAAATCGTAGTCAAGTGTTCCACCTTGGTTACGTGTCTGTACCCGCTGATTTTCCGCAGATCCCGGCTCTCAAGGGTGAACAAACTGGCTGTCTACAAACAAATGATAGCACCAGTGAAAAACAGTGCTTTGTCTCAACATTTATGTTCCTATTTTAATATTCAGTTAGGGCTTCCTCAGAATGCTAAAGTCTGGAACGCGCAAAAATTGGTCGGCTTTTGGTGTATTTCTGTTAAAAATGTATAAAATAAAACCTGAAGTGCTGCATTTGGAAGTTGAGTGTATATTCAATGGTTGCTATGATGAGTTTTCACTGTTTGCTCTCCAGTTTTCAAAATGACGTCCAAGCAAGAGGAGCAGCGTGTCAAAATTTTGCTCGCCCAGCAAGAGAATCCGACAATCTCACACACCAAATTGGCAAAATTGCTGGATGTGGCCAAATCGACCGTGACAAACGTTTTAAAAGTGTTCGGGGAGTGTTTGTCGACCGCCAGGAAGCCTGGAAGCGGCGGCAATCGTAATAAGCGGAATCCAAACCTCTCCATCCGGGACGTCGCTGGCAAGCTCAATGTCTCCCATAATACTGTGCAGCGGGCCAAGAAACGAGCCGGGTTGTCGACGTTTAAGAAGGTGAAGGTGGCGAACAGAGATTACAAACAAAACACGTCGGCAAAGCAGCGGTCCCGAAAGCTGTATACGAATCTGCTTACAAAGTTCGACTGTGTCGTCATGGACGACGAAACTTATGTGAAGGCGAATTTCAAGCAGCTTCCGGGACAGGAGTTTTATACCGCATCAGGAAAAGGGAAGGTGGCTAAAATTCTAAAAACCATCAAACTATCAAAGTTCTCGAAAAAATAACTTGTCTGGCAGGCCATACGCACGTGGGGTTGAAAAGTGGAATTTTCATTACTACGGGAACCATCAATCAAGAGATCTACGTCAAGTAGTGCCTGGAAAAGCGGCTGCTACCATTCCTAAAGCAACATAATAGACCTGTGCTGATCCAAAGACCACAACCCTCCATGGAAAACGAGCAGCAGTTTACATCTAACTGGCGTTCGGCGGCGAATAAGGTCGATGATACCACTGTGCAAAATTTAATGGAAGGGGTAAGCGGAAGGCACGGCAGTTCGGATTTGGCAAACCAAAAGAATAAACGAACATTTTTTTCCTTTAAATATATGAATTGAACTACCAAAAGAAAAAAATAAGAAGATTTTTGAGATATGAATTTTGACTGAAAGAAACGATTTTTTATCGACCAACTTTTGCGCGTTCCAGTCTTTAAAAAAAAGCCACTCAAAAAACGGGTTGGAAATTTATGCGAAATTTCGTAATTCATCGTGAATATCTCGCGATCAGAATATGTTAGCTTGAAATTCCTCCATTTAATTCTCGGTAGGAGATGTACCAGTTATGGCTATACGTTCCTATTATGGTGTGTTCCAATTATGGCATATGGGATTTCATAGGCCATGATTGGAACACACCATAATAGGAACGTATAGCCATAACTGGTACATCTATCATATATGTTTTTTTTCTACCGATTGAATACTAAAAATTGTTTTTTTTTAAAGATTTCGTGCGTTTTGTGAACGCACATCCATTATTTTGCATAAGAAAACGGGGTGTTTCTGTGGTGAAAAAAGAGAAATTTCACTATCACAGATTACAGATCAACAGATTTGTGTACCAAGTACTGAAATTATCAGACGGTACCTCTATTTATGCTTTTAGATTAGTTATGTAAGCCCATCCATCTTGGAGAATTATGCTGTTGAACGTAAATTCCCATATTTTTTTGCTGATGGGGGCGAGGCATGGCAAGCCGTTCAATTGCATAATTCTCCAAGTAGAAGGGACTTACAATGCTAATCTAATAGCATAAATAGAGGTACCGTCGAGTTTTTTTCAGTGCTAGGTACTGAAACTTGACAGTGAGCGATCAAAAGGGCCTACTTGCAATGTTCGATTTTCTCTTAACAGGTCCTAATTAACATTGACATATTCTCTTCGTCGACTTTCTCCTTGTATCCCATCGGCCATGTAAAGACATTCCCAGGTATTTTCAGCTCACAGATCGATAAAAGAAGCTTTTATCTAGTATCTAATAGGACAAACACAACAAGAAACGGTTATGTGCTCAAGTTATTAACGGAAGAGAAACTCGACGTAGAGAATCGATCAATGTTACTTTGGACCTGATGCAATGTTCAGCTTGAATATTATCTTAAATTTGTTCAATGTAGTGCTGTATTAGTTTGTATTGGCTATCAAAAGCAAACGCAACCGCACCGAGAAATGTTAATCCAAGTTATTAACAAATGAGAGAATTGATCATCGCGGTTACGCTCATCGCTTATGCATGCTCACTGTCGAATTTTTAATCCCGTGTCGTTTTCCAATGTTGAGGGTTAGCGGAACAGACACTTTGGCGACAGGCCCAAGCGCAGGCGTATTCGGAGGAGCCTCGCGAGCTGAACAAGGGTCGCAGCGTTCGGAAACAAAGCTCACTGCAATCAATGGTTCCATTCATCGTTGATCACGGAGTCATTCGGGTAGGAGGTCGGATTGGAAACGCGCCGCACATTGCATACGCGGCAAAGTATCCCGTAGTATTGCCAAGGAAACATCGTACCACCTTCCTTTTGGTGGATTGTTTCCACCACTACGGCAAGGGTTCTACATACCGAAGCTTCCGACTCTCGTACGCAAAGTCAGCAAAACTTGTCAACACTGCAAAGTGCAGAAAGCTGCTCCGGTGCCACAGCTGATGGGACCACTGTCAAAGGTACGGTTAACACCATTCGTTCGGCCGTTTACGTACGTCGGCGTCGATTACATGGGACCTTTCGAAGTCAAAGTCGGACGCAGCGTGGCGGAGAGGTGGATTTGCACACAGCTTTTCAATGACTTCCTGCGTGATGGCCTTCAGAAGATTCGTGGCAGTGTAGGAGACGACCATGTTGCAGGCTGAAGCGATCGTCAACTCAAGACCGCTGACCTATGTTCCCTTGGAGGCAGCAGACGAAGGGGCAATCACGTCAAACCACTTTCTGCTGTATGGGTCAACCGGTATCAAGCAGCCAGCAACCGAACCTGTGAACGGTAACATCATTCGATACAGCTGGAAGCTTGCGCAGCACATCGTGGACGAATTCTGGCGCAGATGGGTACGAGAATATCTCCCGATGCTTACGAGACGAACGAAATGGTTCAATGCAGTGAAGCCGCTGGAACCTGGAGATCTAGTCGTGATAGTCGACGAAAATTCGAAGAATCGTTGGGAGCGAGGACGTATTTTGGAGACCTTTCCGGACAAATCTGGGCAGGTCCGGCGTGCTACGGTGCAGACAGCTGGAGGAGTGTTCGCTAGACCTGCGGTGAAGCCGGCGGTTCTGGACGTGGCGAGCAACGGCAGGAGTACTTAAGTAGTCGCTTCGGAAACGGAAGTGATTCACGGGTTGGGGGATGTCGCCGATACCCTTTCGGTGCGGCGAATTGTTGGTGAACCAACTGGCCGAACTCTCGCGAAACGCCACTGCCGGGTTGTAGACCCATGCGATTAATCAGCGCTATTGAAGTTTGTTTGGCTTTTTGTGAGGAAAGATAAAGAAATTCTTGTGAGTTTAACGGATTAAAAATTGAAGAATTATGTGATTGCAGTTTGATTTGTATTTTTATAATTTGTGGTTTTTCACGTAATAAGTGGAACATTCACTAGAATTAAGGTATGTTGTTCAGTCCGCATCGTGCTCTCTTGCCGTGCGGATCTATTTGCTTTTTGCTTAAGGAAGTGTCACTGCTACCTAAAGCTACAACAAATTTAAACAGTACTTTTCAGTGCTCAACCTGTAAAATTTTTCTACCTTGTTCAACTCTTATTCCTCTTCGATCCTTGTTTGGACCCTACCCGAGGTAATCCTTCTTGGATATCGATTTGGAAAATTCCTCTTCGATCCTTCAGATTCTTATAGTAATCTGCTTGGAAGTCGATTTAAATAAAAATTTACTGCCGCCATGGCGCCTAAACGCAAAAGAAAGGGGCAAACTCTTGACCGCCCTTCTGATGAAATTAATTTGAGTAATCAATTTGATTTGCTCACGGATGATGAGAATGATCCATCATCCAAGAAAAATTGTAGTAAACTTTCCCGGCTTAATGCCAAGAAGGAAAAGATTCCCCCTATTGTGATAACCACTTCCGATTTCCATGCTCTTCGCATGGAACTTTTGAACTTGGTGAAAGTTAAGTTTTCTCTACAAATTGGACGTCGGGGTGAATGCCGTGTATTGGCTGAAACCTTGGACGGATTTAAATGTCTTCTCAAGTATCTTACTGAGAAGAAGCACAAATTTTTTACTTACGACATCAAAACTGGACGTGTGTTCAAGGTTGTCATGAAAGGACTGCCCAGTGGTGAATTCCTGGATCAGATCAAAGATGAACTGGCAAAATTACTTGGAGTTGTGCCACTCCAAGTAATCAAAATGAAAATGAAATCCCGTCCTGGCGATTCGCGCAACGGTATTTCTAATGATTTTTATTTAGTTCACTTCAAGTCTAGTGAACTAAACAACCTTAAGGCCTTAGAAAAAGCTAGCCTTATGCTCCATGTCCGAGTGAAGTGGGAACACTTCAGGAAGACTGGAGGAAATTTCCAAAACCTCACTCAGTGCCGTAAGTGCCAGGGATGGGGTCACGGAACTAAAAATTGCTACATGCCAGCTAAATGCATGAATTGTGGTGATTCCTCTCACGCAAAGGACGACTGTCCTGTGAAGGAAGATCCTAAGAAATTTAAATGTTCAAATTGTGGTGAAAACCACAAATCTAATTTTTGGGAATGTAAGACTCGCAAAGCGATCCTACAATCTCGTTCTAACCGACAGGTAGGAAACGCTCCACGTTTCCGACCAGGTACAAATTCCTCTGCTGTTAACAACGGTCAGCGAGGAACAAATTCTACATTCGTACCCGTAGGTACAAATATCACCCCTGCTTCAAATGTTTCATCTGTACCTACTCCCCTCGCTGCTAACAATGTTCAACGAGTTAATGGAGCTACCTATGCTGCTATTGCAGCGGGTAGAACTCAAAATACTAACCAACGTTCTAACGGAAATTTTTGACAATTTTGACTTAGGAAGCATTACTGCCCCTAAAATGGAATTTTTACAGAAATCATTAATTGACATGATTTCTGATATGCTTAAATCTAACTCCATGTTTGATGCTATTCAAACTGGAGTAAAATTTGCAAATAATATTGTCATGACTTTAAAATTCAGTAATGGATTTTAAAGCATTAAATATTGTAAATTGGAATGCTCGATCTCTTAAAGATAATGAAGACGAGCTATTTAACTTTTTGAGAGTTCATAACGTGCATATTGCCGTTATAACTGAAACGTTCCTTAAACCTGACCATAAGGTTAAGAAGGACGCAAATTACTTGATTTATAGAAATGATCGTCTTGATGGACCCTGTGGTGGCGTTGCCATCATTATTCATAGACGAATCAAACATAAAATTCTTTCTTCATTTGAAACCAATGTTTTTGAAACTTTGGGAGTTTCTGTTGAAACAAAATTTGGACAACTTACGTTTATAGCTGCCTATTTGCCATTCCAATGCGTAGGCCAGAAAAAGAATTTTCTCAAGGGTGACCTCCAGAAACTTACCCGTCATAGGTCTAAATTCTTCATTATTGGTGATTTTAATGCAAAACACCGCTCATGGAATAATGCTCAAAGCAATTCCAATGGTAATATTCTGTTTGATGATTGTTCTGCAGGTTATTACACTATTCAATATCCAAACAGCCCAACATGCTTTTCTTCTGCAAGAAATCCCTCCACTATTGATTTGGTCTTAACTGATTCATGTCAACTTTGTAGCCAATTGGTTACCCATGCTGACTTCGGTTCTGATCATCTTCCAGTAACTTTTGAAATATCCCAAGAAATAATTTGTAATCCCAACAGCTCTACTTTCAATTACCATAGAGCTGATTGGGAGCAGTATCGAACATTTATGGAATATAACTTCGATCCAAACATTCCTTTGCAAACCAAAGATGAAATTAATTATGGTCTTGAATCTCTGACTACTTCTATAGTTGAAGCAAGAGCTGCCTCAGTACCAAAATGCGAGGTTAAATTCGATTCAATTATAATAGACGACGATCTTCAGCTCTTGATCCGTCTTAAAAATGTCCGTAGGAGACAATATCAAAGAACACGCGATCCTGCCTTGAAGGTTATCTGGCGGGATTTGCAAAAACAAATTAAAAAGCGATTCTCTGCCCTGAGGAACAAAACTTTTGAAAATAATATTTCTAAATTAGACCCGAGTTCCAAACCCTTTTGGAAACTCACAAAAATTTTGAAAAACCTCAAAAGCCTATTCCAGCGCTTAAAGAAGGTGGTAAAATTTTGATCACAAATTTGGAAAAAGCTCAGAAACTTGCTAAGCAATTCGAGAGTTCCCATAATTTCAGTTTGGGTCTTACTAGTTCTATTGAGAATCAGGTTGCTCGGGATTTTCTGAATATTTTCTCTCGGGAAAATATTTTTGATGATTCCTGGGGGACTGATTTGGACGAAGTAAGGTCTATAACTAAAAAGTTTCAAAATATGAAAGCTCCAGGTGATGATGGAATTTTCTATATCCTCATCAAAAAACTCCCAGAGAGTACCTTGTCTTTCTTGGTAAAATTATTTAACAGATGTTTCCATTTGGCATACTTTCCTGATAAATGGAAAAATGCAAAAGTTGTTCCAATTTTGAAGCCGGATAAAAATCCAGCTGAAGCTTCTAGCTACCGTCCAATAAGTTTGCTTTCTTCAATAAGTAAACTTTTTGAAAAGATAATTTTGAATAGAATGATGCTTCACATCAATACGAACTCAATTTTTGCAGATGAGCAGTTTGGATTTCGCCATGGGCATTCAACTACTCATCAACTCTTAAGAGTTACCAATTTAATTCGTTCAAACAAATCGGAAGGCCACTCCACTGGAGTTGCTCTTCTAGACATAGAAAAAGCATTCGACAGTGTTTGGCATGAAGGTTTGATTGCTAAATTGAAAAAGTTTAATTTTCCACTTTATATTATGAAATTAGTTCAAAATTATTTAACTGACAGAACTCTGCAGGTAAATTATCAAAATTCCAAATCTAATCGACTACCTGTTAGAGCAGGAGTTCCTCAGGGTAGCATTCTTGGGCCTATATTGTAAAACATTTTCACCTCGGACCTCCCTGATTTGCCTCAGGGTTGCCACAAATCTTTGTTCGCTGATGACACAGGCATTTCCGCTAAAGGAAAAAGTCTTCGTGTTATTTGCAGCAGACTGCAGAAAAGTTTAGATATTTTCTCTTCTTATTTACAAAAATGGAAGATTTCTCCCAACGCTTCCAAAACTCAACTTATAATATTTCCACATAAGCCTAGAGCTTCCTTTTTGAAACCTAGTAGTAGTCACATAGTCACTATGAACGGAGTTCCAATTTCCTGGTCAAACCAAGTGAAATATCTTGGACTAATACTTGACCAAAAATTAACTTTTAAAGATCACATTGAGGGCATTCAAGCCAAATGTAACAAATATATAAAATGTTTGTATCCTCTTATAAACAGGAAATCCAAACTTTGCCTGACGAATAAACTTCTAATATTTAAACAAGTTTTTAGACCGGCCATGCTTTACGCTGTGCCAATATGGTCTTGTTGTTGCACTACCAGGAAAAAAGCACTTCAAAGGATTCAGAACAAAGTTCTTAAAATGATTTTGAAGTTGCCTCCCTGGTACAGTACTACCGAAGTACATAGAATTTCGAATGTTGAGACTTTAGAACAAATGTCCAACAAAATAATTAATAATTTCAGGCAAAAATCGTTGCAATCCTCAATTGCAACGATTAATTCCCTTTATACTTAGATAAGATTTAGTTTTAGTTTTTAGTTTTAAGATATCAATTATTATACTGACATGCAGGTTAAAAAACCTGTTTAAAATACTGAATTGCCAAGACATGAACAATGTAAAAACACATAGATATATATCATAACAATTAAGGCTGGTACGTTACTGCAGTAACTGGAGCACCTAGGTTAAAATGAAATGTAATTTATTTTAAATTTGGAACAAATAAAGAGTTAAAAAAAAAAAAAAAAAGGTATGTTGTTCCTAAAATAAGAAAAATATTACTTACCTTGATTGTCGCCTAACCTAAAATGGACCTTAAATACCTACCGTTGGTTATAGATCGTGGTGGAATTGTCCATCCGTAGTAGACGGTGACCTGATAATAAAAGAAGAACACTGAAAATGTAAGATTATTGTATTATACTTACCTTTGTATCATCATTAATGTTAATAATTAAATTGCAGCTTTGAAGCTGCTAGGTTTGCAACTAAAAAGACGGTGTTTGTTCTGACTATCGAGAACACTGTGATCACACCTTCTAACGCGATGTTGAACAGCAGACACGAAAGTCCATCACCCTGCCGTAACCCCTTTCGAGATTCAAAGGGACTCGAGAGTGTCCCCGATACTCGAACAACGCACATCACTCGATCCATCGTCGCCTTGACCAATCGCGTCAGTTTATCCGGAAGTCCGTTATTTGAGTTAATTATCCTTTTATCTTGATAATTTCAGGACAATTAATTGCATTCCTTTAAGTGTTCCGTAAATGAATGGCTTGAAGGCCTCTGTTACATGTGTATGGGTTCTTGTTACTTGTTGTACGAAGTTGTTTATTATAGTTGTAGTGTTTCACTACTAAATTGTTCCATCAAGACTGCGCTACACTAAATTCATAACAGCCATATTCAATCATATCTGAGCGCCGATAAAGCCATCATCGTTTGAAACCGGGAAAGCCTGTCATTCGAATATGAATCCGACCTGCCTCAAGCCATCTCTAATGAGCATCTTCACTCAAAGGTATTCGAATTCGTTTATCGCCTGGTTTATAGCTTTCCTCCTTGCTTGCCGAAGACCGACCGGCGCGTTTCCTCGAATCATAACCTCAATAAATCATAATCAACAACAACAACAACGACGACGACGATGGTGACGGTGACGTCGTCTGAGCTGCAACGTTCAGCCGACGATAGGCTTAATATTGCATGAAAAAAGCGCGTCGAATTGGAAGTGAAAAAAATAATAATCACACTGACCTCGTTATTCCCCTGAAGCGGCCTGAGGGGGCTCGCCATCTGTTGGCGCTATTTATTTCCCGCATTCAATAGAAGAGCCACCGAAGCAAAGAAAAAAGTGGCAATAGAAGAAAGTGATCAATACATCCTATTTCCCCTCGACCGTCATAGTCGCCGTATATTATTGGTAGATAGCGCAACCGGAGTTCGTACGAAATTCGCTGCAGAGGTAGAAGTGCTGATAACAACTTTTTTGCGCAAACACGCCGGATGTCTAGCTGGGTCATACGTGTTCCTTCTACTTTTGGCTAGTTTTACGATAAAAAAAAACACTCATTCGTGAAGTATGTTACCGTACACATATAACTAAATATTTCTCTTTTTTCCCTTTACTTCCAGGTAAGACGAATGATTCAATTTGGAAAGGTAATAAATCCAATCGATATGCTCATAAAAATTCATCGCCTACCTCTATAGAACTCCCATTTGACAACTGCCTGTAGCATTCCCCAAATACTTTCTGGAATTTATTCCGCGCATTCCTTCGCTACCTACTACCTACTGCGAGAGAGTGATTGCTTTCAGATTTCCTTGCTCTGATTAGGTTATTCTCCGGTGCCTGGCCTGCTTCTGGCATCAATTATTCTTCTTCCTTCAGTCAACACAAACAGTGGAAGACGCGACGACGACGACGACGACGTTGCCGGCGACGGTGGCTGTCGCCGCCGTTGTTATAGTCATATGCCCATCAAGCTGACTTACACATGGCTGCTGCTGGCTGGTGGCCACAGCTTGCTCGGTAATAGTCAACATAAATTTAGCTTCTCCCAGTATATTTAACATCACATGCATCACACGATCAGGACGCATTCGTCGAATTTGTTTTGTTTTATACACCCCCAGTTTTTGGAGATGGCTAGGTTCCTGGAAGGAAGTTATACACTGGTGATCATGATTAGATTTTTTTTTTCACGTGATAGAATGGATCAGCTTCCTTTCTATTTTTGTTTGAAGATTGTTTCTGAAAGATCACAATTGTCATACGTCAGTGGCATTTGGTTAAATTGTACGAGTTCTTACCATCCATATTTTAAAATTTGACAGATTATATAAAATTAATCACAAGCAGTCAAATCTATCATTGCTTGTTTAGAACAAATCAGTACCGAAATCAAAATATTGATTAGTATATGACGCCATTGGTATCAAAATTTCTCGTTTTATTTTTTTTTCTCTTGCTATATTTTTTATTACGTCACCCAGTGTTGCCCCGGTCCGTTAAAAACCATCGATGTGTGGAATAAAGGGAGCACAACACAGATGAAAATCGTATATCAAAGAATCCCGGAACGACACGGACAATTTATCACTTTCACATGTGTGTTCACGCTCATAATGCTCCCATAAAGGGAGCAATTCGTTGAATTTTCCCTCACGTGATGTAAAGGTATGATTCAAGAAGTTTATTGTTCGTGGAATATTGATAATGGCTTAGCAGTGGGAGTGTATTCTGGTTACGTCATTTAGGGTTAAGGTAACTCATTAAAATTTCATGACTGTGGAATTCGCGTACCTTAGTGCCATAAAAATCAAGGGCTTAGGTTCCGAAAAAGGAGGCGGCACAGATTTGATAACTGAACATGTTATCTTTGTGGTTTAATAAATAGCTAACATAACACAAATTATAACAAAATAATACTCATTGGATATCAATTATATTAATATTATATTAAACCTTACGCTGATAACTGGAATATGATTGGCAGTTTTTTTCTTACCATGCGGATAATATTTGAAGTTTTGAACTAACCTCCCAAGCAAAGGATTATACCAAATTGATAACAAGTTCTGATACCCGGTTATCAAGATTTGATGACTGAACATATTATCTTTGTGGTTGAATAAACAGTCAACATAACAAAATAAAACTTCTGGGATATCACAAAAATAACTGATTTATTTATCATTGAAAACATCTTGATAACAAATCTTGTGATCCATGCCATTTTTTTCAACAAAATTCCAAATTATTTTATCGATTTGGTATTAAAGCCTTATGCTGATCACTGAAATATGATTGGCAATGTTTTTTACTTCTCACCATGTGGATAATATTTAAAGTTTTGATCTAACCCTGCATCATTTCATATTCTTTCATGATACCAACTGATAACAAAATTAGTCGAGGTTCATAACTAAATTAGTTATGCGATAACAACTGAAAACAAAATGATATCTGGAATAACGAGACTTGTTTTCAAGTTGTTATTTTACTTTGCTCGGGTATTAAGGTAGTAAAGGCACGATATTACTATGCCGATGGCGACGGGCTGGAAGTTTCCTCGACTCAACTAGGTATAGCTAGGTTGAAAGCCGGTAAAACGCTCGCTACATAAGCGCTTAAAAAGCCTATAAAGTCTATAAGAAAAAGCCCTTTGTCAAAATTTCAAATGCAAATTTATCCAGAAATGTTAGGGGAATTTACGTATTTTCGTCGATCTAAGTAGCGTTCGCACTTCTATTAGCAATTTTCCAGCGTCACGCTCACATATGACGTGTTTGTTTGTTTATAGGGTAGAGAACTACTTCGGCCAAAGCGCCCATTTTGGGTCTATCAAGCAGAAAACATCAAATAAATCCATGATTTCGGCATTAACAGGTAAATTATGCATTTAGTACGATACTTTAGTTCAAACGCTATCGAACGAAGTCAATAAGAATGCGTGATATGAATGTTTGCACCCAATATTCTCAAAAACAAATGAAGCACTCCGACCGAATCAATCTTTGTCTTTATCCGATAAGCCGAAGGGATTTCATTGGCGTTTCAATGGCGTTTCAATGCGTTATACCCCGTACAGACTACCCAAGTAACATTGCAAGCTTTATAGCGGCTTTATAGCATTCTACAAGTCTAAATCATGGTCTACAGAACCCTCATAAAACCAAAATTGTTACTTGGGTATGGCTTATATCATGTAATATAGGCTGTCTTTCAATTTGCACTCATACACAGGCTTGCAATTGCTCATTAGAGCTAAAATGCTATTTTTCGTAATTATGAAACAATAAGATACTATAATGATAATTTTTATTTGTAAGATGCAAGAAGAGGTGGTAAAGTTTGTGTATGACATATAAATTTATCAATTTTGCTTTCAGAAAGTCACAACTAGTGATTTTATGATCGCTGATTGCTCGCTCATCGCGTTGCTCATAGTTAAATCGCTATTGTGACCGTCTGAAAGCTAAATTGACATGTTTTATGTGTCATACACACACTTTACCATCTCTTCTTGCAACTTGTTAACAATAATTATCATTAAAATATCTCATATCTTCATAAATCCATAAAGCTGTAATGAGCATTTGCAAGCTTGCTCATACATCTAGTTTTCACTGGAAATCCTATGTATGAGTGCTCATTGCAAGACAGCCTATATTACATGATATAAGTCAGGGTATTATTCAGAGTTTACGAGAATCCGTACGCCGAGTTTGGCGTAAAGAAGCAGTGTTAGACTTTTTACGGGTGGCCAGCAAACCGGGAATACCGGGAAATATCCGGGAATTTGAAAAGTAACCGGAAAAACCGTGAAAAACCCGGGAATTCGATACCGATACCAGCCAGATACCGATGAACCGGGAAAAATAAACTATCCATACCATAGGAACAAATTTTAACACCAGAATTTCAGAATAATGTGATTATTTACCAAATAAATTTCTTGCTCTTTTTACTTCATGATTTACTTCAGTTTCCCGTCTTATTGTTTTTAGAATTTAATCACTCAGCAAAATTACAATTTGATTTTTGTCATTTCAATTTCATATGTAAAGCGCATGGATCTTTAACGAAAATATTGAATATGCTGGAGTTAGGAAACAAATATTTGTAAAATCCGAAACTGAACTATTCTTTTCCTTGGTTTTAATTTATCGTTATTAAAAATTCTCATGACATGAATTCCAGTATTAACTTGGAATTCTTCTCTGAATTATCATGGAATTTTTCACAAGTTTACCAAACAATACTTCGCGTAATAATTACCGTCTAAGAACTTGATTGGAATCCTGCTTAGAATTCCCTTGAACGGAAACTTTGATTTCTTGGAAATTCTTTTCAAAATTTTATTTTAACTCTATTCAAAACAGCATAAATTTTCGAAATTTTATTTAGAATCCCCTTGGAGTATTTAAAAAAAAATCTTTCTAATTACACTAAATTAAGAATAATAGTAAACAAAATGAACTTCAATGTTTGACCTATGATTCTTATGTTAAATCGTGCGCTGAATCCAAAAATGTAGCCGGAAAAAATCTCAGTAAGATAGTTTTCTAGATACAGCTAAAAAATGAAATTTCACTTCTTAAAACACAAATATCTCCGGCTGTAATGAAGCTATATCAATTATTTGAACGCCAACTTAAAGGGGAGACATTATTTTTTTCCATCAGCTGAACATAATTTGTCAGAATTTGTTAGAATTGTTGTTAATTAATAGTTTGTTTAATTTTTTTGTTTTATGTTTTGCATATTTCCAAGAAAATTTTATTTCAGCAAAGTTTATAAGCAAAGTAAATACAAATGTTTGCAGTGGTTGTGCCAACAATACCCCTAATCTCACTGAAAAATAGTATTCAGCTGATCGAAAGTAAATTTTCTCACTATTAATTTGGCATTAAAATAATTGATATAGCTTCATTACAGCCGGAGATTTTTGTATTTTAGTAAACAAACTTTTATTAGGAGAAATTCCTTTCTTATCTGTATCTAGAAAACTATCCTACTGAGATTTTTTTCTGACAACATTTTTGGATTCAGCACATGATTTAACATGGGAAATGACCATAAGCGTACACAGTTCAAATATGCTGTAAACTGGTGTTATTAGTAATTTTTTGCAATACATTTTGTTAGAGCTCTGTGATGAATCTTTCGCACTAGGGCTGAAATAAGAGCAGGAACACTCTTAGAACTCTGTATCTTGTTGAATTTTTATCATAAATATCTCAAATCTCCTCAGAATCATGTAGGAATTTTCACAACTCCTCTTGAAATCTTCATAAATTACCTAAGAATTTAATTTAGAACTTGCATGTTTTTCCACAGAAATCTTTCCAAATTCATCTTACAATTTCTAATTCTGAAATTTAAAATAATTCTGGAATTCTGCTCCGAACTTCTCCTTCAAAATTATGTGGGAATCCTCCTAAATATTTGATTGAAATCAACACTTTGGATACTTTTAAATTTTACTAAATATTCCAGGGTTTGTCTGCAAGATTCTATTGATTGTTCTGTAATGTTTTATAACCCTTGAAATGCTTGCAAGTCTCAGAGCCTTGACAATTATGGCTCCACGACTCCTTATAAGCATGATTTTTTTTTGCAAATCTGTGAACTTGAAAAAAAAATTCAAAATCTCACATTTTAATTATTTTTTTCCAAATATTGTATCACGAAGGTTGTTATTATGTAATCACAAATTTTGAAGAAAAGTTCTAGTTTCAAACTACAGAAATTTCAAAGTCTCAGAATTTTGGGAATCTTCTTAAATCACATTTTTTTATCCTTTCAGTAAATAACCTTTCAGTAATGTTGGTCTATTGGACGTGGGTATTAAATTTCATGAACCATGTTTAGTTTCACATTGAGTGAGTTCCAACGTCAAAAGTTTTTACATATTTGTTTGTGTTTAGCTTTGTACATCAGCGCGAGTACTGAAAGGTTAACATTTATGTTAGTATAGACAACGGAGTGAAGACACATTTTCTTAATCCGATATCCCTAACAATTTCCTCTAATTCTCATTTGTATCAAGGTCTTTTTTTTCTGAAACATTTCTTTTTTAATTTAATCTCTTATTTTTCACAATTTTGTCTTTTAATCTATTCATCCAGATAACATTTGGCTAGTGACCTTAATCTCTGTTTTTTTTTTTAATAAATTCGCTTTAAAATCATAAGATGTATCGAGCATAAAAAGTGACAGAAATTCATTTTTCAATGTATCTCGAAAGATCAATGATTTGTTTTGAATACATTAAGTGACTCATAGAGTTGAATTTATAATTTCAGCTTTAAAACATACTTTCTGTAATTCTGCTTTTCCCACAAATAACCTCCGAAAATTTACAGTTGGACACGTTTTTAAAAATGCAAACAATTTCGTTTTTAGTTGAATATTAACAACCGAGATTTTTAAATATTTGAACCGGGAAAACCGAGAAAAAACCGGGAATTCCGAAATGAAAATTCACTGGCCACCCTGAATATCTCAACAATTTGTTTCTCTTTATCAAATCTTACGGTACGTACGGAAAGGTAAATACGCGTGGAAGCCATCAGTAATAATAACATTCCGTTTGGTGCTAAGCTACGCTACATTAAGAAGACTAAGTGCGGGTTGTGCTTAATAGGCCGGAAATGGGGTAGTTAACCCTATTTATCTGCCGCTTGCTATTCTATCCATTGCAATCGACAGAATTGTCCAAAACGGTTTGAAATCGTTTTTACAACCCTGCGAACTTCTCAGATGAGTGTGACTATTGTCGGCCGCCCCTTTTACTTCTGCAACCTTTCCATTAGAACTGCGTGTTATCCAGCTGTTCTATTATCGGCCACTTGAAATCAGCCTATTTTGTAGTGCATATATTTCATTTGAAGAAAAATCTGGCATAACAGGTTTGCTCAGTCGTAAAAACGTAATCAGTTTGAAGCAGAAAGACTTAGAAATCGTTTAAATATATTCAGCGAAGTGTTTTGGTGAAATTTAACGTTTAAATTTTGGTTTCCAAAAACAGTCAATGGGTGCTGAAGCCATCATTTACCCTACCTTGACACATTTTCTGCGTCTGAAATATCTTAAAATTCAATTACTCTTCACAGGATTTCTCAAGAAATTGATAATTATTCAATTTCTGCAAACCTTCTCTAGCATAATCTTGAATTCTTGTCTGGTATTCCATTGTGATTTCCTCCATTCGATTCCTGTTGATATTCGTTCCATAATTTTATTCCCTTCTAAGCGTCCCCAAAAGTTCTTTGGTATACCCTTAATGATTGTTTTAGAATTAAACTCAGATTTATAATTCATCTTCTTAACATTTTCTTGGAACTCTTTTCAATCCGCCTTGGAATACCTGAATTCTACTAAGAATTCCCTTGGAATTCTCCTCTGAGTTTATTTTAAACAATCTCCAAAATTCCATGGAAATTATATTCAGAGTTCGAACTCTTCTCCAAAATCGTTTGATTCTCTCTTCTGAATTCCACTGGAATTATCCTCAGAATTTCTTTGAAATTATCCTCTGAATTCCCAGAAAATTATCTTCACCATTCCCATCCATATTTCCGCGAACACTGCTTAGTTTAAAACTTGGTTTTCGTGGTCTTAATGAATATGAAAATGTAGACCTTAGTGTGATGACATCTCCAGCAAATTTTATGGGCATGATTTGTTCTCTCTTTTGAAGGTATGCGTTTGTGATTAATCCCCCTAAATTTGAGATGCAGAATATATTTCTTCACAAAGCTGAGAAAAATTATTATCTTTTTATCCACTTTATTTAAAAAAAAAATCCTGGGTTATTACAGCTGACGAGGAATTTGCGTTTGGCCCGTATTTTGTGCGTTTTTATAGCTATTACGCGTGGATTTCAATTCATTGCTCTATACAGACCGTATGTACCAAACGGTAAAGAACGAGGCAATGAAAGAGCCAACAAAAACATTCAGTCACTTACGAAGGGGCGACTCACACCGCTTGCCTTCGCTCACACAACATGTAATTTTCCATATAAAATGTACGCTCAGTCATTCAAAACAAGGATTGGGTACCATCACGGAAGAATAAACGTGCTGACTGAGCTACTGACTGAGTGTCAGTGACTCGTTTGCTTCCTAATCATTCAGTCTCTTGCGAGGCAGTGAATAATGAGTCGGATGGCTGTTCATATTCATATGAAAATGACTCATTGTACCTGACTGTTTTGCGCACTGGTCTTAAATCTCAAAGGAATTAATCATTTTGTCAAGCTTTTGCATTCATGTTCCATCAGATGCCACTGCTGTTGTTGGTGGTGACTTCTATCGGAAACTACACATAAACTGTTTTCCCTTAATTGTTCACAGAGGACAGTGCAGTGCAAAACATGTGTGGCACCACTATATATGCAGGGCTGTTACAACAGGCGCGGATTTCGCAATTTTCGCGGATCTGAACTTTCAGTCGCGAAAATCGCGGAAACATTAAATGAATTTGTGGAATTCATTGTAACCTTGTTGTTCATTTGGCTCTTAATTTTTTACCGGTTCAAACTAAACACCCTGCAAATAATCGAGAAATGATCTCAATTCCATAAGTCAGACCGGATTTGCACGGAAATTCCCTGGGGACTGTCCAATGTGAGACATTTTCATGTTTTTAAATCGTCCTGGAGTTCAGTTGATTTGTTCTGCTATATCAACCAAGACTCAATAATGTCAGTAGAATCGTAATATGTCCAAACAGATTCTAAGTGCCTATATGGATCGCGTCCGACCTATTGCCAGGCATGGAAAATCATTTACATTCATTGCATGCATTCATTCACATTCATTTGTCTCTAACTTTTTTCATCAACAGCATTCCGCAAAATGATGTATAGAACTTTAGTAGGTTTTGTTATTAGCTACAACTTTTGCTCGTAACTCAAATCTGTATCTCTTATGCATTACGAATTAGAGCGGGCAGAACTTGTTACTGTTTTTACGGATTTAAAATTGTAGCAAAAGTTGTAGCTTATAACATAACCTACAAAAGCTCCATACATTATTTTGCGGAATTATGTTGATAAAAAAAGTTAATGGCAAATGAATGTAAATGAATGCACGATATGAATGCAAATGATTTTCCATGCCTGCCTATTGCTATGTATACAATATGTTATAGGTTCTGAAATCATTCTGGAGATCAGATTATTTTTCTACTAGATCACCCAAGACTAATAAAATATCTGTATTATCGAAATATGCCCAAACAAATTTGCAGTGACTATGTGGATCATGCCAACCTATTTCCGTGCCAAATGTTCTAGGATTTCCAAATCGATATTTCGATATTATCAATATTATCCCAGTCTTTGTTGATCTAGTAAAACAAATCATCTGAACTGCAGAACGATTTGGAGAACCTAGATCGTCTGGTATACGTGGAAATAATTAAAAATTATCCATATAGCCACTACGAATCTGTTTGGACATAATTCGATACTACAGACTTTATCCCAGTCATGGTTGATCTGGTAGAATAAATCATCTGAACTCCAGAAAGATTTGGAGAACTTAAAACATCTGCTATACATGGCAATAGTTCGTGCATGATCCACATAGACACCGTGCATCTGTCTGGAAATATTTCGATACTAAAGACATTGTCCCAATCTCGGTTAATCTAGTAGATCAAATTATCTGAATGCCAGGCGAAGAACCTACAACATCTGGATTACTCGGAAATAGAACATAGACACTTTGAATCTGATTGGACATTTTTCGATACTTCAGACATTATTGCAGTCTTGGTTGATCTTTTAGAACAAATCAACTGATGTCTTGGGATTTTTGGAAAACCTATAATTTCCGGAGTTGGTTGGAAATGCTAACATAAAGCTTTAGTGTGATAATTTATTAGCTAGAGAATGATCTTTAGAAGAGAGTAGGTGGATAGTTCCGTTAGAGTACGGCAGTATGAAAATAGAATAGAAGTTGAAAATGAGCGAAGGGCCTATAATTTCCGGTAAACATAGTATTAAGTCGTGCATGATCCACAATACAATTCCGTTATGATTTGACAACGAAAAGGTTCATATTAGAAATGAAAAAAATATAATGAAAATGTCTCACCATTGGACAGACCCCAATGAGTATTCGTGTAAATACAGAAACGCAACGTGACCAGTAAGTGTGGCTTATGAAACTCTGGTAATTTCTCGATTATGTGCAGGGTGTTTTTACCAATATGTTAGGGCAGGATCGTGGTTTTCCGGCGGGGTATTTCGGGATCACACACGGACACTAGTCACCTAAAAACGGAACGGCAAAATCAGCGGAGTAGGCACTCAAGATCACCAAAAAACTTTATTTAATTGGAAAAACGATCTTTATTTCTTGGCTGTTGGAACTTTACTAACTCACTTTTATTCCTTTACATTGTTTATTTAACTTACTTTGTGTTGGAAACATTTTATTTACAAAACTTGCATGCAACATTTGCAGTGCGTTACTAGAACTGCCAGCACTGCCTGCCTTTATGGGCAACCATTAGTTTGAGAACTGTCATCGCCGCCACCTGAAATTTCACCCAGGGTGTGAATCGGTCAAAAATTGAGATAACTAGAACCAAATTAACTACAACATTTAGGACAGCAAAATACGTCAGAGACGCAAAGGTTAACTTTCAAGAAAATTTGCATTTCAAATGAAAATGCATTAATTTAAAAAAAATAATAATATTTCTAGGTCGGTATTATTCAATAGAATCTCATAATGTATGGGTATTTTATTATGTTCACTAATTACTCAGAATTTATACCACACATACATAAATAACTGAAGATTTGTTATTTTTTTTTATTTTTTCAAAGGTTACAAACGATACTCTTTTAGCTCAGTCGGTAAAGGCGCAGCTACTAAGCAAGTCCATGCTGGAGGCGACTGAGTTCGATGCCCGTCCGGTCTATTAATTTTTCGGGTTGGAAAATTTCTCTTCTTCCTTGGGCATAGGATGGTACAGGCATAGAAAGCTCTCAATTAAAATGTGAAGGTATTTCAAAGAACACTAAGTTGAGAGCAGGCAAAAATCTAATAGCAATAAGCTTGAAATGCCATGTAGTAGTATACAAATGGTATTTTTGAGCAATGAAAACAGTTTGTTTTGTCGCGGATTAGTTTGAAGTCGAGGATTTCTTTTGAGAAATCGCGGATTTCGCGGATCAAATTTAGAAAATCTTATAACAGCCCTGGGAATCCCCTCTCCTCCCTCAAATGTTACGTTATGCATAAACCTGCATAACCCTTTCATGTTTTGCCCTGCAAGCTTATAAACAATATCTAATACAATGCTCCGTACTCGAATTTTCAATTGCACTACTGAAATAGTATGTACTGACCGCTGGGAAATTTTGTGAAAAAATAATAATTCAGATTTTACACTGCTACGACAAAACCAGGTGGCCAACACATTGATACCAAGTTGAGGAAATATCCTTTCCAACCGTATACATTAAATTTGATATCGGATAAATAGAAGCCCAGAGATATCATTTTGAAAAAAAAGCCTAACTTAACTCCAGTGTGGAACTCGAAGAGTTAAATAATGAGTGATTTTTCTCATTCTTATCCTATAAATGGTATGTCATTTTAATACTGAAAATGGTACACTCTAGCTACTAGTGTCTGTTTTTATCATTTACCATCACACACAAGGAGTAGCGCTGATGAATTCCATTCATTTTGAATATCTTCACTGTCACGTACGAGCGAAACGAACCAATGGGTTCATAATAAATCAACGAATGCGCGTTTGTTGACATTCACCAGTATTGATTATCCAACCCATAATTTGCAAAATCAAAGGCGATCCTCAAAAGCAAAATAATCAACTTCATTTTGGGCAAAATAATTATTTTGAATATTGTCGACCCCAGAGCCTAAAACCTCGATTTAATCATCAATTCAGCATGATGCAATAATTTTCCATCGATCTGTGTGTAAAAACCAACACAACACGTTTTACAACGCTATATTTGGGTAAAATGAAAACAATCATTTTGCAATTGATCCTGAAAATCATCCGCACCAAGCTGAAGACGAATCTTAATATTGACAACAACACAGGCGATAATGAAGATCCAGCAACGAATGGACAAAAATAAAAGTTGACTTCGATACTCAGAGGTTGCCTTGATCAAGAGAATCTTTTTATGTCAAAATTCAAATTCATGCAGATGGTTGGTCTATCTGTTAAGGTTGTCTTCATTTTCAGCTAAGTTGAGTGTAGAAAAAATGATTTTTATCAGCACTGCTAGCCACAGTAGGAAGACCTTTGTCTCATAAAAAAATTAGCCTCCAAACATTCAAGTAGGTATCAAGTAGATCATGAAGAAAAATCCGGAACAAACGCAGTATATAGTGCTCTTAGCAATTAATCCGTCAAGTATGATATCCTCAATGGATATCAACTGCTTCAAATGTGTAACGGTACTACTAAACAGGCGCCACACTCATCCGATAACTCAAGAGGGTATTTCCTCGTTACCATCACAATTTTTGCTCCATTCTATGATCTGTTGTGTTTTCGTTTTCACGGATTGGTTTACTAGATCTGGTTTTGCACTAAGGGTTTGCCAGCCCACTTCACCGGAGCTCGCGATGCACTCACGGTTTGTGTCTTTGTTTTCACCGATGAATCTACGGAAAAAAGGGAGGAAAACTCTTGATATTGTGAAAAAACAGCACTCTCCCCTATGTGGTTGGTTGGTAAAATTACCCAGGCGGAAAATATCATGAATTCGGTGGCTCAATGGTACTCGAATGAAACGAGCCGGGAGAATACGAACAGTCCGTGCCGCTGAATGAGCTTGCAAGGGTTAATCATAGGCAAACCATATGCCAAGTCGTGGCTCAAATCTAGCAAATGATGCGTAAAATTTCCACCTTCAACACGACAGTCTCAAGAGAAGAGGGTGTGGCGTGATGCGGGAAGGAGTGAGTGGATCGATGCTTTCAAAATTAGGCGCAACATATTCTCACTGGCGAGGAACTTGCCTGGTAGGAAAGACTTTATTTCTGCTATAACTTGATAAGGATTGAATGCTACACTGGCGCTTCTTGTGCTGCAGTTGCTAAACTTTTATCCCAAGCCGCACCGATTTTCACCATACTGCGGGTGGCGATAAAAATACGAACCTGCAGAATTGTCGATTGTGGAATCGCCCTTTTCCCGTTGCACTTGGCTATCGGCTATCCGGGGTGATCCACCTAGCGATGGGTGGGGAGGTGACTTCATTGAGTCGATGGAAATCCGATGGGAAAATTGTGTTCAATCACATTACATTAACGAATTATTTCTAATTTTTTTTAACAGAATGAAAAACATATATTCGAGTGACTTTAAAGCTTTCCCAGTTCGAATAAAGAGACAATAATGAAAGCGTGCGGATAAAAGTTGCAATACAATGTGCAATCGAGCTTTCTTTCCGGACAAAAGGAAGGCAAAATAAGAACAATTTATAAAACTATTTTTAATTAGAATTAAATCAGTTTGAATCCTAGTATTTATACCACAGGGAAGTTCCCACTTTTTTGTGTGTTCTGTGCTCATTTCCTCTCGATAGCGTAGAGTGTTATTTCCATCCTTCCTTCGGCAAAAGTTCAATTGGTTTTGCGATATGCTCTCTAGTTGTGCGAAAGTGTTGAACGAAAGATAAAATCATGGCTTGAAGTGATTCAATCGAGAATTACCCAGGGTTCGGAAATATATTGTATGATGTGCTTGAAAATAAGTGCTTCACGTGCAATGATGAAGGGCATCACAGTTAGGAATTCGGAATTCTAACTACATAATTCTGGTTAAATCGTTGCTTAGGTGGATGGTTCCAGTAGTCTAGAGGACCTGGGTTCTCCCCAGCCTTTCAAATAAGGACGTGGCATACCCTATCCGGGATGGCGAGTTCGATTCCGGGTTCGGACTCTTTTTATAGCTCACCGGACTTGAACAGCCATCCCGCGGTTGTAAAGTGTCCGTTGTACCGAACGTTTTTCGTGACCAGTTGAACTGGATGGCCGCGGCCATTGAATATTGGACAAGTGAGAAACCCGTTTCGCGCTCTGGATTGTGATACTGTGTAGATGTGGGATTGTTCATCTAAATCAGTATTTCTCAATCAATGCCACTTTTGCGATTTCTAAGCTGTCTAGGCTGTTTAATCATGTGGCGTTTGTTATATTTTGACCTTTTTTAAAAGCTATTCGAAGGCCACTTTTTGGCGCTCTAGACCCACTTGGGCGATTCCAAGCCATTTTGGTGGTACTAAGGCCATTTTTGACGTTTTTCAGATCAAAATAATTCTAGGTATTCTAGGTTATGCTATTTTAGTGCTCCTATGGTCAACCATGACGAATTTTTAAAGCTTTGTGAATGATGAATGTAGGCCATTTTGGCGTTTACCTATTAAGGCTTTTTTACGTCGGCCTCTCTACGCTGTGTTTACAAGGTAAGCCAATCATCGTTTTCTCAAAGTACAGCAGTTGTGGACAATCTAAGATTTTTCAGCAGTCAAACAGGAGGCAATCAGCGCATCCAGTTAATTTTTCAGCGCCATGTACGGCAATCGCAGGGAAATAACCGGGAATTTGAACTTTCATACATTTGGTATACTTTTAGTAGCGTAATTCTGTTAGTAAGAATTTTAAGTCCGATATCTCGAATATTTCTATTATAATCTTGAATATTTCACCAAGCTCGGAATTCTTAGTGTGGGATACCAAAAATTATGTCTATGATGTTAAATCAATTTTAAAATGTTAAAGAAATATCCCAGAGTTTTGGAACTTTAATGTATAAATTCTAGGCTTATAATAAGAAAGCTATTTTCTTAATGCGTCAAAAATATGCTTTTATTTTGGTAGACAACAGAAAATAGCCCAAACGTTTGTAAGACATGGCAATCAGTTTTAAAGAAACAATTCTACAATCAAATCCATTGAATGTTGAATTTGAATTTAACACGCTGAAAATATGGAAAACTTTCTGGATGCTTTGAGAACCTGAAAGCGGTTCTTTTTGCATCCGAAAATGTTCAGAAACTTTTATGAAGTTCCTAGAATTTCAAAGAACTTCACAGGTGTCAAGTGAACCTAAGAAATTTAGAAAACTTGATGAGTATTGTGCAATTTTTTAAGAAGTTCTAAGCACCTCAGAAATGCTAGATCTAGAGTTCTTTTTGGCAATTTCAGATCTTAAGAGCAGTTTCCGTAAAGTTTAGACTTTTGGAGCAGGTTGAAGATCTATAATATTAAACTTAGAAAAAACTTCAGGATAGTTCCATGATGTGCTGAAAAATATCGAGTTTTCCGATAATTTCAGGGAAGTACAGAGACCTTCAGAGATTTTTTTATTAATTACTTTATTTGTACAGGCTCAATCGAATAAACTTTACAGAGCCAAGTTATCATTTTCTTTATACATTATAAATGTCTTAAATCTAAAATTAATGGATTTGACCGATTACTCGCGGTCTTTTCGAGGTTAGTGGATGACAATTGTTTGGATCGGGAGAGGGAAAAGGAGATTTGGAATATGATTTATGATTAAAAAATATCACTATTTCTAAAACATATACTTAATCCTATCGACGTTATATCAACTCTGTAATTATACAATTATTACAGAAACAAATATACAAAAAAAAAACACACACACACACAAAATACAAACTTAACACAAGGTTAATCAAACTTACAATCTATGGTTAATATTCTTAAAGAAACGTATATGAGTTGCATAAACTCCAGATCGCGTCTAGCCAAAATATCTCGAACTGGGACATTAGGTTGTCTACCTCGAGCCCGAAGGGAATCGTACAACTCGGATCTGACTCCACGGTGCTCAGAACATGAACAAATAATGTGATCTGCGTCCTGGTAACCTTGTCCACATTCACAGAGATTGCTGTCCCCCAGCCCAACACGGAACAAGTGAGCGCTTAGCGAATAGTGATTGGACATGAGGCGAGACATCACACGAATGAAGTCTTGATCAACCTCCAAACCTTTGAACCAAGGACACTTCGACACCTTAGGGATGATTGAATATAACCATCGTCCCAAACTCCCTTCACTCCATTTATTTTGCCAGCTGGCGAGTTACTGTTGACGATAAATGAAGAAAAATTCTTCGTAGGCGATTTGTCGATCGTAAATATCGCCTTCCATAGCGCACACCTTTGCAAGCGAGTCCGCCTTTTCATTGCCCGGAATCGAGCAATGAGATGGGACCCATGCAAAGGTGATGACAAAAGATCTTAAAGATAAAGCACTTAGAAGCTCTCGTATTTTCATGAGAAAATACGAGGAGTGCTTTACCGGCCTCATGGAGCGAATAGCCTCGACAGAACTGAGACTATCCGTAAAAATAAAATAATTATCTGGTGCAAGTGAGGCGATCGTTTCTAGTATCCGGAAACTTCAGCAAAGCTCCGAGAGAATTTCTGGAACGTGCTAAAACTTATACGAACATCCGGAAAACGTGTGAGTATTTTGAGGGTATTATATTATGGATGTTTCAAGAACTTAAAAAAATGCGAAAATTTAGCTAAGTTGATTAGAGAACATCGAAAAAGTTCCATTAATTAAAAAAAAGAAGCTAGAATTTTTAGCAAGCAGTGATATATTCCTGAAAATTCAGAGAACTTTCAATAAATTTAGATATTTGTAGATGTTTTCATGATATTCAACAAAGTTCCGAGTACTTCGAGGACGATCGGATAGCTTCAGAATAATCCCCTTAACTTAAGCAAATTTGCAGCGACTTACATGGAGTTCCGTGGAATTATGGGGCATTCCAAGAATTTTATGATTGATCCGAAAACGTCAGAAGCGTCAGGGAATTATGAATGTACATTAGAAAATTTACCAGAACTTCAGGTAAGCATAGATAAGTTCAGGGAAAATTAGTGAGCGTTTATATTGGCTATGCTACTTAAGGAAAATTGTCGAAACTTCAAGTCAAATCAATTAATTTCAGTAAAGTTGTGGGTTCTTAAAAACTACTGATAAATTCAGGACAGTCTAGAGATCTTTAAAGAAATTCAGTACTCGTTTTGGCAGTTTTCATAACACCAGCAAAGTCTAGACTATTGAAGAAGTTTTAAATTATTGTTTATAATTTAATAAACTTCAGAAAAATCTTGAGAATTTTTAGTGAAAATCATAAAACTATATTAATTATTTTGTTCCAATTCCATGAAAATTTCGGGAGCACAAAAGTTCCAGAAATTTGGAAAAACTTAGAAAACTTCACTGAAGAGCAGTGGTCTTCAGAAACATTTTGAGAACTTCATAGAAATCTATGGAGCTCAAGGGGAGATCTGCGAACTTCAGGACTTTTTATGAACATTAACCAAATGCGGGAGCATTTGAAAGAAGTTTTGTTAGCTCCGAAAATTGGAGGAATTTCAGGGGGAGGTCAGTTCCATTAGTATCATGGGAAATTTAAAGCAGTTCCCATATTTTCATATAACTTCAGAGACGTTAAGGGGTTAGTTGAGGTCTTTGCATAAGTTCAGAAGTTCACTAAAGCTTAAAATTTTTTAAGACGGATCAAATAAATTCAGCGCAGTACAACATGCTTCATGAGAACTGCAAAACTTAGAGAAGTTTTGATGATTCCAGAAAAGAACAGAGAACCTCAAAGCAGTTCCGGTAACATTAGAGAAGTCACATCAATTTTAGAGAAGTGTTGAGAACTTCAGCGAATTGTTAAACCTTTAGAGGAGATCCATGACCGTTAGAAAAATTGAGGAAACTTTAGGAAGTCCTATAAAGCTGTGAGCATCAGTCTAGTTTCTCAAACTACAAAAGAACTTCAAGGCAGTTTCATTGACTTCAGGAAAAATTTGGAAATTTTCATGTAGTTTTGAGACCTCAGAATTGTCCATTCCATATTCAACAAAGATTTCCATTGAAATATTACTGAAGATTTCGATGAAGTTATCCTCAGAATTCAATTTTCTTTTAATTTTCCTTGGAATTACCTTGAAATTCTTCACAATAAGAAACTCTTTGGAAAGATTCTCCAAATATTAATTGAATTCATTGCAGATTTTCTTTTGAATCTCACTCCTTCCCGCTGTAGAGATGAACCAGCCTAAGGCTGAAAGTCTCGTTAATAAAGGAAAAAAAAAAAAAAAAACACTCCTTCCCTTAGAATTCTACTCACATTCAAATTATCCTAAGAATTCATTGGCATTTTTCCAAACAAATTCCTTTGATTTCCTCTCATAATTGGTTTGACATACTCTCCTGAATTTATTTTCCGAACTCCTTTGAAGGTGTCCTGGAGTTATTCTCAGATTTAATTGTAATCCTCCTGAAAAGAGTTTTTTTTATCGGTCGCGGATTAGTATTTGAAGTCGTGAATTTCTTTTGGAGAATTCGCGGATTTTGCGAATCAGATTTTGAAGGTCCTGCTACAGCCCTGCAAATTACTCCCGAAAATTTCCAGTTGATCACGTTTTTTAAAAATTGTAATTAAAAGAAAAGGTAGTATCATTAGATCACTTCCGAGCAAATACTTTAATAACTTCACACCAGTCCCCCTTTTTCACTTCAAAACGAACTGAATTCCAGAGAATCGAACCGTTAAAATGGACTATAAATTGCCTATTGTTCGCTAAGCGAAATGCGCCGATGATGATACGATTATGACATTTGGCGGAGGCGATAATGACAGCATTCAGACAATTTAGTCATCGCCGTTAGAGCATCAGCAACATTGAAACCACACTGCGACTGCCAGTTGCTGCATATGTACAGAGCATAGGCATACATACATTTAATGATTATGTTGGGCGGCCCTCATGAGAGACACAGACTAAATGCCGGACGCCCGGCCACGATCCGGCATCGCAATTCTACATTGTGTTCTTCTTGTATCAGAAATCAGAATCAAAAGGGGCAGTAGTAGTACGCTATGCGCGATGCGTGACAATTGATGGTGATAATTACCATGGACCATGTATGTAAAGAGCCGCCGCACTATTATAAGTACCATTTGCGTGTTTGCTTGTTTGGATTATTGAATTGTCTGACTATCGCGGGTAGAAAATTGCTTTGCTTTTGTTGTTTTGAGGCGATAAAAAAAAAACAGTAATTGATTACCATTAATGCATCCCGTCGTTTCTGGTGTAATCTATAATGAACTTGGATTTGTGTTCTTCGAACCGATTTACATACAAACAACTCGAGGCGGGGATTCTTGGCGTGATAGCGACGGAGATTCATTTGTGCATCAACAAGAAATGCATCCACATCCCCAATCTTGAATCAAACCAATTTTACCACCCAAGAAGAAAAGTGTACCGATCTTTAAATTCAGGGAAAACGCCGATGGTTATGTCGGCATAAATCTTTCTTCGACGGAATGCAGAAAGCGCCGCTTCCTCAAAACCGCTGCCTACCCCGCCTCTGAAGTGCAGTTTTGTTTTTCTACGTTCCGGAATTTGTTTGTTTATCGGAGGATGCATGCTGCTCGTGATGTGATTTGTTTTTCGTTGTCTACGGTTGGAAGTTAAATTTGGTTCAAGCTAGTTCTGTTGCATGATTGTATGTATCACTGCATTATTGAAATTGAGATGGAGAAATACTTTCGAGAAACATTGTGACGGTGTCCCTGAGACCGTTATTATCAACAAAAAATGTTCAACAAATCTGTGTACACCAACCGATAGGTTTGGTTATCTTACGTATTCTCTGTGAAAATCAATATCAACCATCGAGGTTTTTTTGAGAAAGCGAGATTTTCAGTGATTTTCCCTTGAAGCGTCGATTATCTGAATAAGTTTGTGCAACTTCATTAAACATTGAGATTTTTGGATTGCAAATTGCAGCCTTCAACCAATTGGTTCCGAATTTATAGATGAACAATTTTGTAGAACATTTATTTTTTTTGTAAATTAATTTATTTGTACAGGCTCAATACATACTTAATCTTAATCTTAAATCTAGAGTTACAGGAATTGAACTGGATACTCGCGGCCGTCTCGAGGCTAGTGGACATTTATAATTTTATGGATGGGGAGAGGGAGAAGGAGATCTTTATTCAACTTGATATCTGCAGTTTAATTACACAATTAATGCTAAAACAACTATTCTAAAAAAAAAAATACAAACTTAACACAAAGTTAATCAAACTTCAATCTAAGGTCATAAACTCCTGTTCGCGTCTAGCCAAAATATCCCGAATTGGAACATTAGGTAGTCTAACTCCAGCCCGAAGGGAATCGTACAGCTCTGATCTGACTCCACGATGCTCAGCACAAGACCAAATAATGTTATCGGCGTCTTGGTAACCTTGTCCACATTCACAGAGATTGCTGTCCCCCAGCCCAACATGGAACAAGTGAGCGCTTAACGAATAGTTATTGGACATGAGGCGAGACATAACACGTATGAAGTCTCGACCCACATCCAACGCACAGTGGGAAAAAATCGACATAAAAGGAGCAAAAATCATTATCTCTGATCAGCGCTGATTTAACCTTTGCAAATATAATCATTCTTATAGGAAGAAGTATCAAGAATCCAGTGGAAAAAGTTTCGTCCTGTGCATAATGGGGCAAGTTAGGGTTTTGGATCATTTTACTCAAACATGGCCAGAAGGCTACTCTCTGAGCCAGAAAAAAAATACAGAAGTTCTTAATGTGGATGCTGATATGATGAGAAACCTGCGTTTGATAAGCTGTTTTTGAAAATGGACAAGTTAGCAGAGTTGTATAACATCTTAGAAGAGCAGGTATACACAGAGTTTCCGTTTATAAGAAATATACCTCCATGTATTCATAAATACAAACATTTAGCAGAATCCGTGGATAAGTTGGTAAGATCATTGGTTACTAATCTATGCATTATAAACAAAATAATTTCGTTTATTTTAAAACTATTTCCCTTGAGTTTTGCGGATGAACAAGCTGGTGAATCTTGCCACAAAAATTATAAATATTTTCGTCCCCATCTTGCTCGCACAACTTCTCCAGAGGCCAATTTGCCAGATTTGATGAAGTCTGCATTGGCTCGTTCAGACCCCAAGATCGGAACATTGGTTATGGCACACAGTTCTAAACGAAGAACATCTTCTGACGAAACATTCAGTCAAAAAATTAGAGAATATTTCATGAATCCTCAATGCGTACCTTGTAACAATGATGAAGATTCTGATGAATATGATAACTATAGTGACAGCCACGATGAAGAATAAGTATTAGAGATGTTACTAATTATAAGTTTGGTGTAGAAAGCCCTAAACAAGTACTTTGATCTAATGGTTTAAGAAAATTTATTTGGAAAGAACTCGAGTTTTATATCAACTTCCTGCATCCTAACCCTATCACTGTAAAAAAAAGATAAACTGTCAAGTATTAACCTTGAGTAAACCATGAATAAATGATTTCACTTTACACGCATCGTAAACAGAATCGATTTGATCAGCAGGGTTAATATTTTTCATTATTTTTCATTAAATCTAATATTTTTGTATTTTATATTTACTGGTTCATAGAAATGATCGTTTGGAGGGATAAAAATAAAAAGATAAGCGGTAAGGTACATACTCTATAAGAAATTACCTCCTGGGATCAGTTGAAACGGAACTGAATTGGAAAGAAGCTGATATTTAGAAAGTTTATTGATTGTTGTTTGTTTAATAGGTAATAGGTAATATAAGGTAATAGGGGTTAAATTTACTAAAATGCATAGTCTGCACGGACTAGTGTGTATGAAACCATTTTAATGGTTTCTCCAGATGTTTTTTTTACAAGAGTGGCAATATTTCAGAACGTATATAAACCACATTGAGGTATTTTTAAGTCATTCATACAAAATTTTAAGAAATTTGAGTAAAATACTCCAAAAATCCCAACTTGCCCTATTATGCACAGGAAGAAACTATTTCCACTGGATTCCTGAGACTTTTTCCCATAAGAATGATTATATTTGCAAAGGTTAAATCAGCGCTGATCAGAGATAATGAATTTTGCTCCTTTTATGTCGATTTTTTCCCACTGTGCAACGCTTTGAACCAAGGACTCTTCGACACCTTAGGGATGATTGAATATAGCCATCGTCTCAAACTCCCTTCACTCCATTTATTTGTAGAACATTGTAAGCCCATATTATTTTATTCAACATAGTCAATTTTTAAATATGTTGAATTATGTCGTTCAATTTTTTTTTAATATAATGGGTGTCCACGATGAAATTGCCACACACAAAATTGATTCGCAAAATTCGAGTTTTCATCCGATTGCCATCAAATTTTCAGGGATTGAGAAATAACTATTAAACTTCATTTTACCATTTTACTCGTATTTTATTTACAGTCCATACGCAAATGCCCGCACCTTGGCCTTAACCCCGGCCATAAGATTCTGCACAACCTGTGAATCAACCGTTTTTTGCATGTAAACCCATACTTTCTTCAGTTCCTTGACTGTCTTCACTACCTTAGGTCGTTTAAGAAGGTGCTGCTTCATAATCGCCCAGTACTTCGCGATGGGGCGGAGCTCCGGAGTGTTGGGAGGGTTGAACATTTTCGGCACGAAATTGACCTTATTGTCTGCATACCACTTCAGCACGTCCTTGGAGTAGTGGCATGAGGCCAAATCCGGCCAGAAGATTGTTGGGACGTTGTGGGCCTTCAGGAGAGGAAGCAGCCGCTTCTGGAGGCACTCTTTTATGTACACCTGTCCGTTCATCGTGTCCTGGGTCACGAAAGGTGCACTCCGCTTCCCGCACGTGCAGATGGCTTGCCAAACCAGGAATTTCTTCGCAAATTTGGACATCTTCTGAGTGCGGACATGCTCCGGAACGCTGAACTTATCCTTGGCCGTGAAAAACAGGTTGCCGGGGATCTGTTTGAAATCGGCCTTCACATATGTTTCGTGGTCCATGATGCAGCATTCAACTTTCGTCAGCATGTTGAGGTACAACTTCTTGGCACGGGTTTTGGCGGACTTGTTCTGCTTCTCGTCGCGATTAGGGGCCTTTTGTACCTTGAACGTTCGAAGCCCAGCCTTAGTTTTGGCCTTCTGGACAAAACTTCGGCTTAGGTGCAGCTTCTTAGCCACATCCCTAACGGAGGCGTTCGGATTTCGGTTGAAGGCCCCAACTACGCGGTTGTGATTTTTGGTGTTGTACGGAATACTTTTTCCTTCACTTCTGGGCTTCCGATCGGTGGTCAACCGTTCCTCGAACCGCTTAATCACTCGCGACACCGTGGAATTCGCGATTCCCAACGTTTTAGCGATGGAACGATGCGAGAGATCCTTGTTCTCGTGATGAATGCGCAAGATTTTATCACGCACGAGCTGTTCTTTCGACTCCATTTCCGCGAGTTTTGATCACAGGACTTTAAAACTTGCAGGATGTAAATAATACACTATGAACTAAATCCACCCAAATTTTCATTAAATTCTACCCAACGGTTAAAAAGTTAGAGCAATTTCATAGTGTGGCAATTTCATCGTGGACACCCTTTAGGAATATTAGCTCTAAAGAGCAAAACTTGTTTTTTTTTGTGTGCTTTTGTCCTAAGTGAGAAGTGTGTTTTCTTCTATTACCTAAGGAACTTGGGCCGTCCCTTTTTGTTTTTGATGGGTTGACGGTGTCTGACTTTGATTTTGGTTGTTATTGAACTCGCGTTTATCAACGCCTATTTATTATTACTTCATAAAAAGGAATTTTTTTTGTTATGTGTATTCTCGATTCCGATCAAGCTATGTCCGCAACCATGTATATTGCAACAAAGCAGCAAGCAATACATCATTATCCTCCTACAACTTCGATCAAGCTATATTACAGAGAGGGTTAATCGTTGTAATAGTAGCAAGCCTTTTGTCTTTATCGTTGGTTGCTTTATGTGTTTGGATTCGCTGGCAACATCACATCAACTGTTCTGTAGATCTGGAAGTTTTACAGCCCCAATGAAGTCTTAAACAATGTCTTGAAAGCCTTTATGAGTCCAAGAAGCTCAATAGAGCCTTTTGACAACATGCACAGCATCGAATGGTTTCGATAAGATATTTATGTTGTTATCACATGTGATATGAGGGGCTCGGTGGCCTTAGAGCGACGACTTTTGCTTACTGAATAGAACATCATGAGTTTAATCTCAGGCTACACATTCAAGACTCGTTGATCGCTGTTGCAATATAAGAAGTTCGGTTGTCTAGTGGCAGAAGTTTTTGCTTACTTTGCAGAAGACCGTGAGTTCAATCCTAAGCTCCTTCGCGTTATAGAATCGCTAGGATATCAATTCAGCTTATCGTTTACCAAAACGAATCCTGCTGGAAACCCAACCCTTTTATCCAAAATCCCAGTGATTTCTCGTGGAAGTGCAGAGGATTTTTCGGCTTCCAACATAGCGGGTATCACGTCAACACATTCCTACCAATTGCTTTCTTGACTTGCGTTCGGGCGCGGCCGATTCTGGTATTGCCTAGTTTGAGATCATCAGTTTTTACACATTGAGGATGAATGCTAGTCCCATGCATCGTTTATTGGTTGTCTGTGTGATTACAGCTGATGTGCCAATAACAGAGTAGCATCCGTGGGTGGTTCATCATGCTCATTAGACTGATGCAAAATTTGAAATTTTCGCTCCACAGTGCTCAAACGGTTTCAAATCAGGTTCTGATTAGACTCCCAAAATTTGATAAAATGAGTGGTAAGAAACTGACTTGGCACAAACTATTCGAAGTTTATATGGAAATTACTATAGGAAAACCAAACTTTTTGTTCATTGTCTTCTACCCATTTTCCATATTGCTTTTTCGAAAATTTCTATAACTATTCTTACGGGAAATTTTCTAAGCTACAACAACTAAATTGTTATTAATTGTTTAAGAGATTGACAATATTTTGCATGATCAAGCAGCTGCTCTGTAGGCAACACTGTATTCTGCAGTGTGACATAGTAGCCATGATATTTGTGCTCTATTCTTCGCACCAGAATCACCAATGTTGCCTGCTGAACAGTTGAATGAGCATAATCATAAGACATTAGTGACTTGAATCATTAATAACTTTTGTTCCTTACATTTGATTGAAAATTGGTTTTCAACAAAGTTATAGCTGGGAAAATTTGCTACAACCACTGCTATCATTTCTTAAAGCATAGTGATGTGGTGAATGGTTAGATAGATATGAATAAAAACATAAGTTTTACCATAGTAATTCGCATATAAACTTTAAATGGTTTGTGCCAAGTCAGTTTCTTATTAAAGTAGTTCAAATTTTGGGAGGCTAAGCAGGACCCATTTTAGAACCGTTTAAGCACTGTGGAGCGAAAATTTCAAATTTTGCATCAGTCTAATGCTCGTGCTCATGATATTGAATGTTTTATCACAGTCACCTCAGTCAACACTCTTGTTTCATTCATGACTTGTCCGTGGATGAGATTTGAACTCGTGACTTTGACGTGTTAACCACTATGCTGAGGTCATCCTCCATAAGATATTTAATGCTCTCCAAGCCAGTCTTGTAAGCGGTCACGGTAGTCGACACATTTTCTGTCATAATTGACTGCCTTTGCCTCCGACACTTGCAAAACAAGCTATCATAGTACAGTACCAAACTAAAATGTCATATGACAGGCTCTGTCATACGACACTGTCGCCGAAGACCGTCACGAATGTATGTATTTTAGTTTTTCTCATAATAAGAGCTGCTGATGGTGTGCTTGTGTGAATTCTGAAAATAGCAAGCAATGATGTCCTAGTAATAATATTTCTGATCATAAATGGTTTAATTTACACCAAATTGAGGAATTACAACAAATCACACATGTCATATGATCGCTATTTTGATAATTTTCTTTTAGCTCGAATGTTATTCTACCGCTCGTGTTGTGTGAGAGAGACGACGGTAGAGCATGAGTGTTCGAATACAAACAGACTGTCGCGCATGACAACGAAGCGAGTGTAGTAAAAAACGTCAACTGTTTCAACCCCTGCTCCAAGCAAATTGTCTACCTTGTTCCCTACCTGAGGTAATCCTGCTTGGATATCGGTTTGGAAAATTCCCTTCGATCCTTTGGATTCTGCTTTGGTCGATGGCGCCTAAAAGCAAAAAAATAGGGCAATCTCTTGATCCCCCTTCTGATGGAATTTATTTGGGCAATCAATTTGATATGGTCACGGATGATGAGAACTTTCCATCATCCAGGCAAATTTCCATTGAACATTCCCGGCTTAATGCCAAGAAGGAAAAGGTCCCCCCTATTGCAGGGCTGCTACAACAGGCGCGGATTTCGCGATTTTCGTAGATTTGTAGCGGATTTGAGCTTTCAGTCGCGAAAATCGCGAAAACATTAAATGATGTCGCGAATATTGCGGAATGGTTTATGGTAATTTATAGGATCGTGTTTTATGATGCACTGAACAGTGATGCCAACATTCCAGCTTAAACTGGATTCTTACAGTTTTTTTACGCATTCAGCCAAAGTTTGGAACAAATCAGTAAGTTTCAGAACAATTGAACTATCACAAATCTTGATTCTGATGCGTGTGAGTGTGTCGTAAATGCAAAATGAAACGATTTTTCCCATGCTTGCTTGTGAACCGTTCCATCTATATAGTAGAGAGTAGAGCTAAGTAGTTTGTTAATTTTTCATAGAATCAAAATTTAAAATTCCTCAGAATGATATCTTCACTAAAATGAATATATATCGGTCAAGTTTGCAGATAGCCAAAATATTTCTTCGGCTAAAAATCTACACAAATCAACTCTGCACACTGTGCTGAAACACATCACGGCACACTGATCGTGCCATTAGGGCACACTTAGACAAGTATGGCAAAGAATATAATATAAAACGGCATCACTGTTTTTGCTGACGTTTTTCTAATCTTTGCTGAGGTTTCACGCTTTGTTGACGGTCGTTGATCTACGCTTCAGGATAAAATCAACAAATCCATTGGATTAGACGATCAATTTCGGGTTTTTAAGACAAACACATTCTTTGCTTGGATCTCTGCTGCAGCCAAGTACTACGTCCAATTCCCTGCAAGAGTTGTTAAAGTATGGTGATAAATACCAGCGCCGAGATTATCACCAACAACAGACTAACTACGTCACCCTCAGGATCATCCACTTTTGCAACCAACACTTGCACAATTAGAAAAATTCAGCTCAATCAAACGTACATTTTTAGTCAATTTATTAGATTATAGAGATTATTAGAGATAAGCTTTGTTTTCTTCACCTAACAATATACATATTAACAACCTAAATCCGATAATTAACCCTCTCAACCCTTCCTCTTGGCATACAACATAACCGCATTCGGAACCTCGTAGTTGTTCACCTCGATTAAATCGATAATTTTTTTTCAAATCCCCACTAATCTTGAGGTAGCCGTCCTCCGTTTGCAGCCGATTGAACAGTTTCACCTACCTCGCAGTTGTTATCGCTATCGTACTGTTTCATTATCAACGCCATGGACGTAGAACCACTCGTGTTAAACGCGCTTTTCCGGGCTTTATGAGGATCCGACGGAGTTGAGTTTCGGAACCGGCTTCCGCCAGGGCTACAATCAGTGTTTTGTTCGAAGTTTTGTTGATGTTAAACGGTCCGAATAGTAGATCAGAGTTGGTTTACGTTGCCCAGTTTGTTTATTCGGGTGGGATTTCGATGCAGCGGTAGTGATTTTAGGTTGGACACATCAATTCATCACGCTTCGTTTTCTTGCACAATCACAAACAAACGATCACAAAAGTCACTTCAGGGTTGACAAACTTTGTACGCTTTAGCATAGTGTTTGGAAAAGCTTTCGAAACCGCTAAAACATCCGGCACAGATTGAGGTGTGCAGAGTTGCTATAATGCTCATGCTCATAGTTTATCATACAAGTATATCCGCGGCAATAAGTAGTAAGCTTACATACAGGAAAACTCTAAAAAAAATGTTTAGAGGTTGCACGCTTAAATTTGAAAAACAGTGTATCCGCGGCATAAGGGTGAGCAAGTTACCTTTTTTGAAAATTTGTTTTGGGTCACCCTAATATGCATGTAATCGGCTGTGTTGCTCCTTGCTCCTATATATGCATTCTGTATATAATCCATGAGTCCCCTCAAAAGTTCAAAGATATTTCAATCGAAAGCTCTCATTTTTTCATTAATTAACTAACGCCAATGCTAAAGTCTATTTAAAAAAAAAATCAATTTCAAACTTCAATTATCGTTTGTTTTGATTGAAATTCCTTTTTTTTCTCAACCCCTACTACGAACTCAATCGTATTCAAACAGAAATAACATTTCCATTTATCTCCCAAACGACCGCAAATCGGCCGAGCCGCACACTTATTCGCACAAACTGCCACTAATTACGCTACCGCAGAATAGATGACAGCACGTTCATTGGAAAATCCAACACAAAACAGCTACCGCGCGCGTTGCTGTATCAGGTCATTTGTTAATCACTAGCTGGTTTTCATCATTCCCTCCCAAATTTAAAGCCTTCACAGCTTCCACAATGCAATATCCAGACCTCCTTTCACCGCTCCGGATAAATTGGATGAAAAGAAAAGTGAACCGCACGTACCACAAACAAAAAAAAACAAAAGCCTGAGTGCGGGCAGTGCCAAATGAGTAAACCGCCAAAAAAAAACTTCAATTGAAACATTAATCTCAGTAGGTAGGTCAAAATGAATTCGCACTCACACACACACACATACAGCGACGGTCAGGAAAGTTATTACTCAGCACAGCGCGTTGGCCGCAATTTGTGGGGCCTGCCTACCATGATTATGGGATTATTTTTCGGGTTCTCTATCGTGGTGTTTCGGCACATATGTGATCGATGGCGGAAGTAAGAAGCTAAACTTGGCGCCATCACCCCGAATCACCTTAACAAATGGAGGCGGGTTGTGCTTTGTTTTGATCACGATTTTGAACCATTCAACATGGCTGGAAGTGAGAGTGGTTTTACTTTCAATAAGTGCGGAGGTGGATAATCGTTGTTATGTATGGTAAATTTTGAGGTGAACATCAATCGAACAAAGTTTAAAAGGAATCACTGACTGACCATCTATTCGAACCTAATCAACTTCACACCAGCAGCATTCGATAATTACCACAGTCAATTACTCACACGATAGCCATCATCCGGCATGGTCTCCGTGGGCAACCGCTAATCAGATAGCGTAAACACACAATTGAATCGTCGGCAAATGTCAACGCGTATCCAATCTGAATCACCGAACGGTCGCCGCCAATTAAAATACAACAACCCGGATCACACTCCGAGCCGCCGAGATTCGAGAGGAGCGCAGTAAAATGACCCGAACTCAAGTAAATATCTGTGTCAATGGCCAATTCTGCACCAATCCATCACCGAAAAGCGGTGTACAGGTACGCGCCGTCACGCAATAGCGAGCCTACACTCATTCGAAAAACATTATGCATGCCGAATGGGCCATCCAACATGCGGCAGAAGGTCGGAGGTTTGCCCTGTATGGAAATACACCGTCGTCAGTCGTTGTTTGTTACTAGTCCGAATGAAGAGTAGGTAATTAATGGTACACAATGGAGTCTCACATTTCTTCCAGTGTTCCATGAGCGTACGAGCGAACATTGTTGGATGGACGGACAGACGGACGGCCGGTTGGCCAACAACACAACCAGTCGCGGTCTGATGAATAGCCACTGTTCTTACTCGGTTTCCCACGGGGGGATGACTCTTTTTCACCGGTTACATCTGATTTTCGCACAAGTTCTTCTGTGGCTCCTCTCGTATGTGTTAGTGTTAGTCAACGACGACGATGATGGTTAGAAGACGATGCTGTTTGGTTTGCAGTGCTACGGTTCTCTCCAGTACCTCCAGAATGGTAATGGGGATGCGATGCTTAGCGGACCATATCAGCGTTGCAGTAAATCAGCGGTCGGAAACTGATGGAGAACCAAAAAACTGTTAGTTCTGTCGACTGGACTGCGATGCGACTACTAGCAGAAGTAAGTTTAATACTGTTTAGAGTTCGGAAAATCTCAGTTCTGTAGTCTTCCTTAAGTTATTGAGATAAGAAATTGGATTGCACACAGTTGACGAAACATAGTTCTTTTTGAAGCAGCAGATAGAATAGAGTTTAAGCTTGTTATAGATACCAGATTCCTTATTGCCGGTATCCCTTATTGCCGGAACCTTATTGCCGGGATAACCGCGAATAAGGATACCCACAGCTAATGGGATTTTCACTAATAGGGGCTGTGGTAGATTATCTCATTTGTTTCAATATATAGAGCTTTACTGTCTTCGACAAAGTTGTTGTGCTGGGATAGACCAACAAGCCTGTTTAATTGGATTCAGGTTTAATTGAGAACTACGCCGCTAGAGGCACTTCACTTTTATGTTACTTATGACGGGCGCTATAATATATGTATCATAGATTCAACACAGAATATTTCGTCATCCTGGCCATATAGAGAGTTACTGTCTTGAGCAAAGTTGTTCAAGTGACCAAGTCCTTTCGGATGGTGGCCATATTAGTTCAGAACTCTCTCACCACACAGCGCTAGTGTGCACATGAACTTGCTATATAAGCTGTATCTCAAAATCCAGGCCATATAGAAGGTTACTGTCTTCAGCAAACTTGTTCAGGTGATCATGTCCTTTTGTATGGCGTTCATATTAGTTCAGAGCTCTCTCACTACGCAGCACTAGTGTGCATGTGAACTCCTATATAAACTGTTTCTCGAGAACCTGGCCATATAGAAAGGTGCTGTCTTCAGTAAAGTTGCCCAGGTAACCAAGTCCTTTCGGATGGTGGTCATATTAATTCAGAACTCTCTCACTACGCGGCGCTGGTGTGCACATGAACTTCCTTAATATGTTATGTGTGAAAAGCTTGTCCATATAAGATGTTGCTGTGCAATGTGGGGACAGAAACCGGAAAAGGAATGATGTGTAGAGGTCAAAAATCGATTTCGGAAGCCATTTTAAAATCCAAGATGGCGGCCATCGGTTCAAGAAAAACTGTAAAATTTCCTACTATATGGAAATTTTCGGAAAGGGAATTATATGTAGAGGCTGCCGGCGCCGGTGGTGTAGTGGTTAGCGTGACTGCTTTCTAACACCCCAATGGGTCTGGGTTCAATCCCAGCCGAGGTCGGTGGGATTTTTCTGAGGCATAAAAATCTTTGGTCACGTCTTCCTTCGGAAGGGAAGTAAAGCCGTTGGTCCCGGCCCATGTGTGTTGAATGGGTGCGATATCCTACGCAGGTGTGGAAGCTGCCTTCCTGCACATACGATTGCCGCCAATGGATGGCAATCGATGTCCGTCGGTGATTGGCACTAGATTGCGGAACAGAGACCGACGTTAAATAAAGGAAAGGAAAGAAGAAGAAAAAGATATGTAGAGGCCGGAAATCGATACCAGACGTCATCTTAAAATCCAAGATGGCGGCTATCAGTTCAAGAAAAACTGTCAAATACACTACCATATGGGTATTTTTGGAAAGGGGATGACGTTTAGAGGCTGAAAATCTATGCCAGACGCAATTTTGGAATCCAAGATGGCGGCCATCGGTTCAGGAAAAGCTGTCAAATACCCTACAATATGGGTATTTTCGGAAAGGGGATGACGTGTAGAGGCCGGAGAAAGATGCCAGACGCAATTTTAGAATCCAAGATGGCGGCCATCGGTTCAAGAAAACTGTCAAATACCTTACAATATGGATATTTTCGGAAAGGGGACGGCGTGTAGAAGCCGGAAATCGATGCTAGACGTCATTTTGGAATCCAAGATGGCGGCCATCGGTTCAAGAAAAACTGTCATTTTCGGAGAGGGGATGACGTGTAGAGGCAGGATATCGATTCCAGACGCCATTTTGTTACGCCATCCGTTACCCCGGCATTAAGGATTCCTGACTGTAAACTCTATTTGTTTTTGCATTAGGGGCCTCGGTTAGCCTAGTTAATAAATAGATAATTACAATTTATTGTACAGGTTAGAACCTTTAAGGAAAACTTCTTTTTCTTAATTGTTACGGAGAACTGCTTGCATTCATAAAAAGAGTTCAATTTACTTTGGTGTGATGTCCTAAACAATAAACACTGTTTTATTCAACGTATTATTTCAGATTGCAATTTTTCAAAAATTGACGCGAATTTTTTGAAATCTAAAAACTGCACGGCCAATCAGAACGACTCTGCAACTGAATTCAATTTACTCAGAGCATTTTCTTTCCATACCAAAGCTACTCATTTAGGAAAACCTGCTGTTACTCATTAGCCATGAGTTCCTGCATGTTTTCCCAAATATGAGCAAATTATATATGGAAAGAAAATGCTCTGAGTCAATTGAATTCAGTCACTGAGTCGTTCTGATTGGCCGTGTGGATTTGAATTTCCCGAAAATGCAACAAAGAAAATTTAACTTTAATGTTGTATTCTCTACCAGCATCTTGGTATTTCGTGCAGCTCAGTAAGATATGCTGAACGTTGATGGGGGGTCTGTTGACTTTCTGTAATGTGTAATGAATTTTATCCCTGCCGGAGACGACCCCAGTCCAGGGCTAGAAGTCTCCTTAATAAAGATACAAAAAAAAATATCTCACGGAGCTTAGAGCATTTCCACGCCAAATGACGAATCGAAAAAACTCCACCCTCTCCGAGTTGCATGAATCTTTGCATATTTGCGTTTTAATCATTCACATTTTTGCTAAAATTCGGTCGTTCGGATCATGGTTTTTTTTTTAAATTGGCATCCTTAACACTTTTCAAACAAATGTAGCACGTCAACATCACCTCTGAACGAAATGACGTGTGATACAAAGTTGTAGAGAAAAAAAAGAGTCTTTTTGGGATAAATACGCTCGGTAATTTTTAGTCAAAATAAAAAAAAAGTGTAAAATGCTTAAATATTTCAAAATGCCCTTGATCAATTTAAAAAAAAAAACATGAAAATGCGAACTTTTGGAATGTAAAACAACAATTATTTTTTTTATTTTAGTTTGAAATAACCCGATCAAAAATAGAAGCGAAAAAAATAATCACGTAAAAACAGAATTGAGTGTATGCGAAATATTGAATATTATGAAATTAAAAGAAATTAAGTGCGTGTGACTTCATTTGTTTTTTTTTTAATTTCTGGCACATTAAACATTTCTAAGAAGCCAATTAAGCCAGAAGAAGAACAAATTTTCAAAACTTTTAGTTTTCGCAAATGTTTTAATCATAACATACTAATATTATAATACCAATTATCGACTGAGAGAACTAGGTTTATTCTGATTTGAAATATAACCAGTTTATTATATATGTATAGTATATATGCCCGCCTCTATTTCAAAACCTGCCCATGTAAAATGTTGCTATGGCAAATACAGTGTATCTCAAAATTTAACGTACACCAGAGTGGGTAATTTTATGAAAGACTTTGATTAGATAGAGTTTTGAAATCTTGTCTAGTGGTTGAACAACTATTTATTGATTTATCAGTATAGCTTTGGACTTTATTGGCAGAGTTTGTATGAAGTTTGAGTAATTTCAGTAAAACGGCCGTTTTTCAACTTTTTTCGTAGTAGGCGGATTTTAGTAAAATTAGTTGAACTGCCGCTAAAGATCTTTATTATTTATTGTGCAGCGCGTTACAAAAATTGCTATAACTCGGCTCCCAATACTGGTGACAAAAATGTTGAAACGGTTCTGTATGGCAAAAAAGTCAAGGAACAATTCTAAAAAAAAATCAATCTTGTATCGTGCGGGGAACACCAAAAAAATTGCATTTGTTTATAAAATATTGTAATTATTATAAACAAATTACATTTTTGATGAATAAATTTTAGTGATTTTGGAAGAAACATGTCTTCTTGTGATTATATCAAAACTGGAGATAAATTCATTGGCCCGATCTAGAGATAAGATTTTTTTTCGAAAAAGGGGCCAAAAAACTTAATTGTTTATAACTTTTGTTTAAATGCGCATTTTGCCGAAATATTTTGGGTTATTGTTTGTCGTGGTAAGAGCAATATATAGACGTATTTTGAACGGAATCCAATGATTTGTGAAAAATCAGTGGTCCACTTCAGGAATTTTGACTCAATATGAAATGACGCGTCGAAAAAAAAACTGCTTTTGAATTTATCGAAAATGCATCAAATTAAATTGAACCTTAATCCGGATTTCATCTGTATATGTATTTTGTTGTTGTTATAAATGTAGTTTTCTAATATATTTTGGTTGATTTAGGTTTAGAATCTTGAATCAAAAGAACTATCCTCACATCAATTACATAATTTATTGATTCTGCTAATAATTTTAAGTATATATCTTTAAATTTGTTCAACAAATGTTAAACTTTTACTTTTAATAGCTTCGATTTTCAACCTGTTTTTTAAAAACTGTTTTGATTTATGTTATAGTTCCGCCTCCACTAAACTGTAGTTCGTAAGTCTGAGGGGAGCCTTCTGACGTTAAAATCCAGCGCTGGTAGCGAGTCATTTTTTTCAAGCCAGTCACTAAAAAGTCTAATTTTTTTAAGGTCAAGTCACTAAAGTCACTTTTTCTTGTAATTAGTAACTATTTTAAACTTTTTTAGCGTGAATATATTTCAAGATTGATCATTCTTTGCTTTGTGACGTTTAATCGTTTTTCTCTAAACAGACACCCTTACTCATTTTTCTAAATAAATGTTCCTGAGTTTTCCAGGTTTTTCCAGAACTTTATCGGATAAATTCCAGGCTTACAATAAGTAAGCTGTTTTTAAAATACGTTCAAATTATGATTTTTCTGGAAGATCAGTAGCAACAGTAATTAAACGTTTTTTAAGAAATGGTAATCAGTTTTAAAGAAACAACTTTATAATCAAATTCATTGAAAGTTGAAGTTTAGCACTTACTTAATTTCTCACTTTAATAAAGTTAAAAAACGTACTTAATTTGAGTAAGTCCAAGATCTAAAAATATTCAATGTCTTGTAGTTTCGTATTCCATGTACAAGTTCAAGATATTGAAAATTTTCAAAGTGCCTGAATTAAGGAAAACATTAAATGATTTATTTCAAGTTCGTTATTAACTTTATGAAAGATTAGAGATCTTCATTGTAGTCCCATTAACTTCACAACAATTGCAGGAACTTTGAAGAAGTTCTCAGGAATGAAAGGAAATGCTGAGAATTTCAGTGAAGCTCCATAAGCAAACTGCGGGATCCTCAGATCGGTTCTTTAACCATCCGAAAATTTTCAGGAACTTTTATGATGTTCCTAAGATTTCAGAGCACATCATAAGCATCTCAGAAAAGCTAGATCTAGAGATCTTTGGGGAAGTTCAGATCTCAAGAGCAGTTCCCATGACCTTAGTTTAGACTTTTTGGAGCAGTTTAAATATCTTTAATCGTAAATTTAGAAAAAAAATAAAACCTTTAAGATGCTTCGATAGAATTTCTGGAACGTGATAAAAAATTGTATGAACATCTGGAAAACATGAGAGTATTTTCAGGGTGTCATATCATGGAGATTTCAAGAACTTTTAAAATGCGAAAATTTAGTTCAGTTGATTAGAGAATATCAGCGAAGTTCCATTATTTCAATAAAATGCGAGAACTTTTAATAAGCAGTGATAAATATCTTCAGGTTCTAGGGAAGACAATGTTAGCCTCCCACCCCGAGTTCAGATTGACGGTGACGAAATCGAGGTGGTCGATGAGTTCGTGTATTTGGGCTCACTGGTGACCGCCGAAAATGATACCAGCAGAGAAATTCAAAGACGCATTATGGCAGGGAATCGTGCCTACTTTGGACTCCGGAGGACGCTCCGGTCGAATAAAATTCGCCGCCGCACGAAGTTGACTGTCTACAAGACGCTGATTAGACCGGTGGTCCTTTACGGCCACGAGACCTGGACTATGCTCGTGGAGGACCAACGCGCCCTTGGTGTTTTCGAACGGAAGGTGTTGCGTACCATCTACGGTGGAGTGCAGATGGATGACGGAACGTGGAGGAGGCGAATGAACCACGAATTGCACCAGCTGCTGGATGAACCATCCATCGTCCACATCGCAAAAATTGGGCGACTACGGTGAGCTGGGCACGTCGTAAGAATGCCGCACGACGACCCAGTGAAAATGGTTCTAGAAAGCGACCCAACAGGAACAAGAAGAAGAGGCGCGCAGCGGGCAAGGTGGATCGACCAAGTAGAAGGTGACCTGCGGACCCTTCGCAGACTAAGAGGCTGGCGAACTGTGGCCATGGATCGAGTAGAGTGGAGACGACTTCTTCGGACAGCAGAGGACAACAAGGCCTTAGCCTGATTGGTAATAAGTAAATATCTTCAAGAAATTCCAGAGAACTTAGAATTAAGATAGTTTCATGATATTCAGTGAAGTTCCGAGTACTTCGAGGACGATCAGATAGCTTCAGAATAATCCCATTAACTTAAGCAAATTTACAGCGAATTACAAGGAATTCCGTGGAATTATGGGGTATTCCAAGAATTCTATGATTGATTCAAAATTGTCAAGGAATTTTGAATACATATGTATCAGAAAATTTTCCGGATTATTAAACAAATTAAGAAAACTTCAGGTAAGCGTTTATAATGGTTAGAATAGTTAAGTGAATTGTCAAAACTTCAAAGCAAATCAATTAATTTCTGTAAAGTTACGGGTTCTTAAAATATACTGATCAATTCAGGGCTGTCTAGAGAACTTAAAAGAAATTCAATAATCGTTTAGATAGTTTAATAACACCAGGAAAATCTAGACTATTGAAGAAGTTTTAAATTAGCGTTGATAATATAATGGAAGTTTAATGAACTTCAGAAAAATCATGAGAACTTCGGTGAAAATAACTTAAATAATTATTTCGCTCTAATTCCATGAAAATTTCGAGAGCACAAAAGTTCCAGAAATTTAGAAAAACTTCGAAAACTTCACAGAAGGACAGTGGTCTTCAGAAGCATTTTTAGAACTTCATAGAAATCTATGGAGCCTAAGGGGAGATCCGTGAACTTCAGGCGTTTTTATGTAAATTAGCAAAATGCGGGAGCATTTGAAAGAAGTTTAGTAAGCTCCGACAATTTGAGCAATTTCAGGGGGATTAGTTTCAGAAAATTAGTGGGAAATTTAAAGCAGTTAATAGTTTTTTTGATAACTATCTCCTGAATTTATTTTTCGAATTCCTTGGAAGATGTCCTGAAGTTATTCTCAGATTTAATTGTAATCCTCCTTTTAGTATTTTCGAAAAAATTATGCTCCTAATTTGTTTTCTCTCACAAACTTTATGAAATTATCCTCAGAATTCCTTTGGAATTTTCCTTCGACGTTTACAGGAGTTGTGCTTCTCAGAAATTCCTAAGAGTTGTCATTTAAATTTTCTTTTAATTCAATTAAGGGTCACTTTTTAGTCACTTTTTTACTACTATAAGTCTCTATCTAGTCACTTATTTCTTCAACATGGTAACTAAAATCACTATTTTTGACAGCGGTGATCGCTACCAGCCCTGAAATCTCCACTGACTACAAAGGAATTTCAAGTGTTACCAACGAAAACGTCGCATCAGCTTTCATCAGCATGCGCATAATAAGTAAACACGTAATTGTTGTACCCAAAATAGCATGTTTTCCAAGACCTCTAAATTTTGTTTGCATATAAATGAGATTTGCATCTAGTACTTCACAGTCCGGCAATTTCGTCCATTGGGGAAGCTAAATTTTCGCGAACGTCAGAACTAAGCATTATGGATTTTCGTGATAAAGATGACCCTGATCAGAGGATGTACCTGGCGTGTAAAAAATCCTGCAAAACATGAAATAACTCAGATTGATGCAGATTACTGAACAAACGTCGTTGAAGTGAGTTGAAATTGATTCAGTTGAAGATTACGTCGACTAACGTATGACGAGAACTAGATCAGCAGCGATCGAGGTCGGCTACATTTCACGCTGATTGGGGGATAGCGACCCGAAATCGCTATCCTTAGCCACTGAGAGTGACCGAAGTTGCTTCTCTGCTGCTCCGCCACTGATCGGCGCAAGTTCGACAACCATCGCACCAGCAGCGACCGAAGTTGGCAAGGTTTCAAGCCAATCGGGAATCATCGACCTTAACTGCTCCCAACTGTCACATACGGGTGTCCACTGGCTGCACATAGAGAACCTACCGGTCCACCGTCTACCATCTCGTCATCAATCCAATTTAATAATACCAAAATCTAATTCACTATTTTATGTAGGGCTTTTTTCAACCGAAAACTCTCCTCTACTCAATTACCTGGGACACGGGAAGCAGAAGAGGCCTTTGGCGCTAACCTCAAACGACTGTCGTTGGCTCAAGATCAGCAGTCAAGGCAAGACCCCCTTCTGGGACTGACCGATCTCCTGGGGTCAAAACAAGTTTCACGGTAACAGTGTTCTTGCAAGGAAGACATCTACATGGAACAACATGGAGGCGTCGCAAGCGATTCCATGAAAGAAGGCTTTATATGGACTGAAGCAATCAAGCAGAGTTTGAACTCACTCACTTCAGTGTGGATTCATGTATGTACTTTATCATAGAGGATTGGAGAATGCTTTTCGTGGCAATCTACGCGGACTATTTCATGGTTTTCGGGAATGATTCAGCAATGAAGAAGTAATTGACGGTTTTCCTGAATTACAAAATGGAGTTTCTCCAGAGAAGCGAAATTTTTTTCTGGGACTACGGATCACACGGGATCGAGTAAACGGCAACCTAGTTCTCGATCAACAAGCATGCATCGAATAGATACTGAAGAGATTTAAAATGCCGAACTGTAAGTCTGTCACAACTCCCATGTACCAGCCTAGACAAATCCTTATCCCGATACCAGGGCTGGTTGCGAGTCACTTTTTAGTGACTTAGTCACTTTTTTCAAGCCAGTCATTAAAAAGTCTCTTTTTTTTAAGGACAAGTCACTAAAGTCACTATTTCTTGTAATCAGTCACTATTTTCAACTTTTTTAGCGTGAATTTATTTCAAGATTGATCATTCTTTGCTTCTGGTGTTTAATCGTCTTTCTCTATCTACAGAGTGTCTATTCATTTTTCTAAATAAAAATGTCTGACTTTTCCAGGTTTTTCCAGTATTTTAACGGATAAATTCCAGGTTTATAATAAAGCTAAATTTTTAAATACGTTAAAAATATTCTTTTTTTTTGTAGATCAAAAACAACAGCAATTTACCCAAATGCTTTTAAGACATGTTAATCAGTTTTAAAGAAACAGCTTTATAATCAAATCTATTGAATGTTGCAGTTTATCCCTTACTTAATTTCTTTCTTAATAAAGTTATGAAAAACTTACCCAATTTGAGTAACTCCAAGATCTAAAATTATTCAATATCTTGAAGTTTCGTATTCTATGTACAAGTTCAAGCTATTGAAAATTTTCAAAGTGCCAGAATCAAGGAAAAAAAATATTTATTTCAAGTTCGTAGGAACTTTGGTGAAGTAATGAGTAATAAAAAGAAATTATGAGAATTTCAGTGAAGCTCCATAAACAAACTGCGGACTCATAAGGGAAGTTAATATGCTGAAAATATGGGGAACTTACTGGAAGCTTTAAGAACCTCAAAGCGGTTCTTTTAGCATCCGAAAATTTTCTGGAACTTTTATGAAGTTCCTAGAATTTCAGAGAACTTCAAAGGTGTCAAGGGAATTTGAGAAGTATAGAAAACATGAGGGGTATTCTTCAATTTTTTAAGAAGTTCTAAGTACCTCAGAAAAGCTACACCTAGAGATTTTATTTGGGGAATTTCAGACCTTAAAAGCAGTTTTTGTAGCTTTAGTCCAGACTTTTGGAGCAGTTTGAATACCTATAATCGTAAATTTAGAAAAAATCAGGGCAGTTCCATGATGTGCTGAAAAAAAAAAATCGAGAACCCTTAAGATATTTCGAGAATTTCAGGGAAGTATGAAAACTTCAGAAATATTTCTGAAACTTCACATAAGTCCAGAAAATTTCAGGGAAATTTAAAGGTTTTTACGAGAATTCCATTTATTTCCGAGCAGCAGAACCGAGGTCTTCAATAGAATTGAAAGTTTTAGGGAAGCTTCGAGAACATCAAGACAGATTATAGAATCAAAGGGCAGTTCAAACAATTTCAAGGAAATTGTAAAAACCTTAAAGAAGTTGCGAGAAACTAAGGGAATTATGAATATATATCAAACAAATTGCCAGATTATTAAACAAATTAAGAGAACTTCAGGTAACCACTGATAAGTTCAGGGAAAATTAGAGACCGTTTATAATGGTTATTATGCGTAAGGGAAATTGTCGAATCGTCAAGGTAAATAATTGAATTTCAGTAAAGTTGCGGGTCCTTAAAAAAATACTGAAAATTCAGAGCAGTCTAGAGAACTTTAAACAAATTGAATAATCGTTTAGGCAGTTTAAACACCACCAGGAAAGTCTAGACTATTGAAGAAGTTTTAAATAAGTGTAGATAATTCAAGGGAAGTGAACTTCAAAAAATCTTGAGAACTTCATTATTTCGTTCTAATTCCATGAAAATTGTGGTAGCACAAAAGTTCCAGAAATTTAGAAAAACTTCGAAAGCTTCATAGAAGGACTGTGCTCTTCACAAACATTTCGAGAACTTTATAGAAATCTATGGAGCTTAAGGATTTTTCATGAACATTGGGGAGGCCAGTACCCCTTAGTTTCAGAAAATTAGTGGGAAGTTTAAAACAGTTCCCAGATTTTCAGATAACTTCAGAGACGTCAAAAAGTTAATTGAGGTCTTCGCATACGTTCACTGAAGCTTAAACATTTTTAGGGCGGTTCAATTAAATTCAGTGCAATACAACAAGATTCACGAGAACTGCTAAAACTTTAGAGAAGTTTTGAGAATTTCAGAAAAGAACAAAGAACTTCAGAGCAGTTCCGTTAACATTAGAGAAGTCACATAAATTTTAAAGAAGTTTTGAGAACTTCAGCGAATTGTTAAACGTTTAGAGGAGATCCATGATCATTGAAAAAATTTAGGAAACTTTAGGAAGTCCTAAAAAGTTCAGGGAAGTTTGAGAATTTGATGCGAAGTATTGTGAGCAGAGCTGGTAAATATCACGGCCGTCATGTGAGAATGAGAAAACAGGTCTTCTCACTATCACGAGACGAAACTACCTATCATTAGCTTTCTTGTCATTTTCCAATGATCAAGCACTCATGACAATAATTATATTGCGGTTTTAACATCTACATTTCTAACTGATTTAGATTAATTCAAGCAAGAAACCGTATGTAATTGGTAGGGTGAATATATTATTACGATTTTCTCGGTACAAGTAACTTTAAAAGCGATAAATGAGCTGGTAATTACGATGATCACAACACTGTCACGTTTTGTCATGACGAAAAATTCGATGAGATTTTGAAGAAAATCTCTATCATCGTTTTCTCATCCGATGATAGTGACAGAAGTATCTCTGTAAATATCGCGTGAGATCTTTCATTGAAAATGACATTTGCCAGCCCTGATTGTGAGTCTCAGGCTAGTTTTTCAAACTACAAAAGAACTTCAAGGCAGTTTCATTAACTTCAGGAAAAAATTGGGAACTTTCAAGTAGTTCTGAAAACCTCACCATATTCTACGGAGATTTCCATTGAAATATTCCTCAAAATTTTGGTGAAGCTATGCTCCGAATTCAATTTTCTTTTAGTTTTCCTTGGAATTCTCCACAATAAGAAGCCCTTCCGAAAGATTCTCCGAATATTCATTGAATTCATTTCAGATTTCCTGTTCAATCTCACTCCTTTCCTTGGAATTCTACTCTCTTTGAAAGTCTCCTAAGGATTCATTGGCATTTCTCCTCACAAATTACTTAGATTTCTTCTCATAATTTGTTTGGAAAACTCTCCTGAATTAATTTTCTGAATTCCTTTGAAGATGTTCTGGAGTTATTCTCAGATTTAATTGTAATCCTCCTTTAGTATTTTCAAAAAAAATCCAAGGACTTATGCTCCGGAGTCGTTTTCTCCCACAAACTATATGAAATTATGCTCAGAATGCCCTTGGAATTTTTCTCTGAAGCTCCTCAGAAATTCCTTAGAGTTTTCATTAAAATTTACTTTTAGTCACTATTTTTACAACTATAAGTCACTATTTGGTCACTTATTTCATCAAAATGGTCACTAAAATCACTTTTTTTTTAAACATCAGTGATTGCTACCAGCCCTGCGATACATCGGAAATCGACCACCGGATACATCTTTAGTGTGATAGGAGGAGTTATATCTTGGATTTTGGAGTGGCAGACTAGCGCAGCTATATCGTCATATGCAGCAGATATATACAAGAAGATGTTTGTAGAACAATCTCGATAACTGCACTTAAATCATGCTCCCAAATGTCTATGACCTTGTTTATAACGCTTTTGAAGCTGCCTTGCAAATCTTTGCCCTGAAACATCTGTGGATTTGTAACTTTTTGTACATATACAAAACCTGCTTTGGGAAGTATTTGAATTTGTCATTGAAGCCTTCTGAACTTTTCCCTTGTGGATAGTTTTTGAAAGGACAGCATCCCACGTGGACAATCATCCATCCATTAAAAAAAAAACATTTATGGGACCACGGACACTTCCCGAGACCCAATCTAAGGCAGACACTTCCCAAGATTCATCATAATTACGTTGGTTATGAAAATAGAGTTTTGAATATTCAAAAGCAGGAACTACATTTCCCACATATGTTTCTCGAAACGAACATCATAAATCAAAACATGATCACATCTTGTGCAAAGTAAAGTGCAATCGATAGCATAGTCTGCTGAGGAAAATTCACATACATAGCAAAAAAAAAAGCGTTGCGTCCCATTCCACTTGTTTTCCCATACATGAGCACTACATCATGGTAGTCAAAAACAGCATCCTCATCAGCATCACACACATGTTGTTGTGCCGAAGCCGAGAAGCGTTTGCATGTTTATTAACACTTGAGAATTTACTAACTAACCTTTTGGCTGTTTGGCTTCTTCCCATCTTCTCTCGTAACTCTTTCGCTTTGAACTTTTCCAATCGGAGGATTGTAAAGCGCACGCAACGAGAGCAAGGGGTTATGCGATATTTTTTGGCAGTTTTCTGAAACATTCACACGTGGTTTGGAACCACTTCGAAGGGTTGTTATATTGGTCTATATAACATTTTTCTCCCGAAGTGTATCTCGGGTCGGGTGCGATAAAGAATCTTTTGCGTAATGTTCATATCGAGTTCAATCGTTTTGGCTGGAGCAGCGTTTCTCGATCGGCGAGCCACCGGATAACTTTAAATCATGTGGAGGTCATCAATATTGAGCTCAAACTAGAACCTATTTTTTTTAATTTTTTGCTGGTAAAGAAGGCTTAAATTTCAAATTATACGGTATTCCAAGACGGATGAAATCTTCGGGGCAATTCGGAAGAAAGTTTCAGAAAAGTTTAGAGAAACTTTCAGAAGAAGTCGGCAGACATTTCCAGGTCATGTCAGCAGGTCGTCTAGGCTTTCAAGATAAATCGTTAGAATTGGCCAATGTCAGTCAGAAGAAACTTCCAGATCAAGACTAGAAACACCGGAATTAACTACCAGGAAAAGTTGCCGGACTCTTCCGGTGTAAGTCGTTAAAAAACATCCTAACTAAATGGAATAAGCTTACGTGGAAAGATGGATGAAAGTTGAGATAAACATTCCAAGAAAACTTGAAGAAATTTTCCAGGAGCGGCCTTAAGATTATTTTAGGTGAATATAGAAAATAAATTATCAATATAAGTTGGAAGAATTTTCCGGAGATGGTCAAACAAAATCCGAAAGAAGTTTGAAGAATCTTTCAACGGAAATCTGAAGAAACCTCCGGAGGTACTTAGAAAAAAGTCAGAAGAAATCAGGGAAATTAAGGAAAAGAATTTCTGGAGAAGGCGGATGGCACTTTCTGGAGTAGTTGGATTTAACATCTGGAACAAGATGACCTCCAGATAAGTCGGTTGAAACTTTTGGTGGGGATTCAATAGGTCTTGCAGGGTAAATCAAAATATTAAAATTAAATTATTAAATTTACTTAATACCTTAGAGAATTTAGGTGTACAGAAGTTAATAATTGATTTTTCTTCGGCCAAAAACATCCCATGGAATTAAATACAAAAAATTAAAAAGTCAAAAATCTCCACGATTTAAAAAAAAAAATCACTTTTCCCTGCACTGCCCTGATACTTCTACACAAAATTTTCATCGGGGATCTTGATTATAAAAACATGTAATTGGTAATTTCCATTCTGTGCATGTGAAGAAGTGTAAAAGTTGACTCACATTTTGTATAAAAAGACCATTTTATATATATACCTCAAGACTCAAGGGGGAGGTGATTTAACACTTAAACACTCCCTCGCTGCGCCAGTGTTATACTTAGTAGGAAATATGCTTCAATTTTTCAAATTTAAAATAATTTCATATTCAAGTCTGTATTGGCAGCTTAAAGAATCATTCCACGGGACTCAGGCCATTTTTGCGTTTCAACGCTATTTTAGCCTTAGTATCGAAATTATAAAACTTCTAAGAGTGGGTCACTATCAACGAAAGCTTGAGAACCGCTGCTATATAGGGCATAGCTTATATTCCATCAAAACGCAATCTTGAGCAATAAAGGATGGATTTTTTTTTCTCAATCCGAAAGTGGATTCCGAATGGATTTCACAAATGACCAAAACACTCTTGCCAAAAGAATGCATCACCACAAAGGACCGATGACGGTGGTCGCCAAAGCGTAGGCTGGTCAAAGCGACAACCACGCGAGGCATTTCCGGCCAGAATGCTCAGACTAAGGTCCAACCGTCTTCCATCCATTCATTATCCGCATCCCACAAGCAGAAGGTAGAATCCAACTGCATGAGGCCGAGCTTTCAAACACCGTGCACACACAAACGGCAGTGTCATCACACCATTGGAAACGGAAATGAAACACTTGCTCTGAACGGTCTCTGAACGATGTTCATCAGAAGGATGCGGTGCGACGGCGGCTGTCTACATACCTCAGGACATAATTTTGAAAATTAAATTCTCCGTTTTCATAAGACTGGATAGGGTAGCATATGTACACGTGTTTCATTCATTTTATTTTCTTAATTGCTTTTCTTCTGTTATTTTGAGCATTCGAGGGAAAGAGAAAAACGATGAATTCTTTATGGACATGGCATAAAAAAATACTATAAGGTGATCAATTGTAATTGACAAGCATCCAACGTCTTCTTCATTTGCGACAGAGCGAGGAGTTTTTGAAGAATAATTTGGTACCTTTATCATCCAGCTAAAGACTGAAAGTCTCTAAAATAAAACTAAACAGAATTTGAGACGATTGAATTCAAATAAATGCAATCGCCAGGCTTCCTTACCGGTCATATAAATCAGAAGTCAGCCAATCAAGCAATCTTTAACCTACCGAGATCAACTACAGCACGGCAGGACATTTACAAAGTGTATCCTGATTAAAAGCCAATAAATGAAAACTCCTGCCGGGTTTTCCAACTAATCTAGAATCGAGGCACACAACCAGCAATAGCAATATACTCTGTCCCATGAAGTAATTGGTTACGGAGAAAAATGACAGCTCATCCTTTCGGACTGAATCCTATGGCTATTTATTTATAGCATACAGTGCAAAATCATCGTTCACCCTCCCTATGACTATAACGGCAGCTACAGTCCTTTTTGCTCGATCCACTAATCCTAACCAGGCTCCACAGCTTCACCGTGTATGAGGCGAAAGATGAGCCAGTAAGCTGATAAAGATTGCATCACCTGAATAGCTCTACATCTGGCTATGTCCTGTACTTGTCCTTTTACACGAATCGAACACGGCCGAAGAGAGTAACTCAGAATTGAGTCGAATTTCACAATTGCGAAAAGTGCGGTTACTGAGCATGAGCATGATTGACCGCCCACGGTTGCTACTCTGTTATTGCCAGACCAGCTGTAATTACACACAGAACCAATAGACGGTGCTTGGGACTAGCAATCATCCTCAATGTGTAAAAACTGATGATCTCAAACTAAGCAATACCAGTGCCGGCCGCGCCTGAACACAGGTCAAGAAAGGAAGGGGTAGGAATGTGTTGACGTGACACTCGCTTTGATGGAAGCCGAGAACACCTCTGCACTTCCACGAGGAATCACTTGAATATTGGTTGAACCCACGGTCTTCTGCTCAGTAAGCAAAAACGGTTGCCACTAGGCAGACGAGCTCCTTTTTAATCATCAAGTTGCTGTTATTACCATGTAGTCATGGTAACAAATAAAACGATTGACGAATCTTGAATGTGGATGAGCTTGAGATTAGACTCATGATGTTCTGCTCAGTAAGCAAAAACGGTTGCTCTAAGGCCACCGAGCCCCATGATATCACATTATACCGTTACTCAAGTTGTTAGAACTATTCAAACTCGGCACCGACGACAACGAAAAGTTTTTCAAAATACACGATAAACCATACATTTTCAATATGATAGGATCTGGGAGTGAGCTAGTGAGCAAAAAAATTACGAAAGAGTACTTAGGCCTTCATTAAGTTCCACTTTCACGTGACGTTCAATGTTTCGATTTACTCTTTACGCATGGTTCAGGCAATCATAACAAGCTATGACCGACGTGACGATTGTTTAAGCCCTGGTTAAACAAGCTATTCAAATGAAATTTTTTTTCTCGGATTTCACTTGGTATGCAAACCCGTCGTCTTCGAACGGCAAAAAATGGAACTCGATGAGAAATTTTGTGATACGGAATTTCCACTGAAAATCAACCAGGAATGCACGAATTTCACCTCACCCAACTGCGAAACACGTTCAAGAGCACTTTTGATGCACTTTCGGTATCAATTTCGGTCGAAAACACTTAATTTTTTGCAAAAATAGTTGCGAGCGAACCAACATCAACACCGACAGTGCCGAGCTCTTGCACGCACCTTACAGCGCGTAAATAAACTGAAATTAAAAATTATCACTCGCGATGCCACAAATTTCTGGTTCGGGAGTAAAACAAATCAAACAACGCAGATAGCGACATCTCTTCTGATGCTTGCAAACATGATGAATCACGTTTTTTTTTCTCGATTCTAAAACTTCCCGGAAAGCGAGAAAACCACACACGTATAACCGTCCGGGAGGCAGAGTGCCAACGCTAATCCGGCAAATGCAGTCGAAAACTATGAAAGCGAACGCACGAGAGCAAATTTAAAACACAACCGTATCCAAAGGGGTTCGAAACTGCACTCGTTCCACAATTGCGAAAAGTGCAGTTACTCAGTAGAGGAGTAATTTTTCCTAGATGTTCGTCAAAAATCAGCTAATAGCAGGAAAACCGATTTTCCTGATATTCGAGTCGATTTTTGACGTAGGATTACGTCTTTTGGCAACATATTGGGGGTGCAATTTGAAAAATTCAAAATCGACCGCTTTACGAAAAGTGGTCAGGTTTTAATCACTTACAACTCTGTCAATAGCGGATGGATTTGAATTATAAAAAACCAATCGATTGGAAATCTTTCTACAAATCTGCTAAAATGATCACCTTATCAATTTTCAATAGGTCACTATTGAAAATTACACAAATGTCCAACTGTTGCATGCAATATGATCAAAATGATCACCGATTGCCTGCAAAAAGCACATTCGCTAACACAGATTTAATCACGGTGTGTGGTGGTGTCCGGTCACCCGTCATCAGCAGCAGCAACAGTGCTTTCGGCGCGTGGCGTTGAACATTGTTCTCCAGTACACAACGAAAGGCTGCCCGCAAGCAACGAGCTGCAACCCACAAGAGCGTCCATTCATCGTAGAAGAAGGAAGGAGCCTCACCGCTACTGATCGGGATCCATCTTCGTGAGTCGCTGTGGACCATCTATGCCAAGCGCGTCATCCGTGTTGAACACCCTAATAGGTCAGCATCACTCAGCCATCATGACAAAACAGTTCTTTTCAGGACCACCGTAAATTGTTTTTGCTTAAGAGTTAATTTTCATTAAACGTTCGCTCGCCTTGCTGCGAAAAATCTTGCAATGACCGAATACCACATGACCTTGTCAATTAACCAGAAACACTTCGAATTAAAGTAGGGTTTTCTCCAGGACGCTAGAAAAAAGCAAAAAAAATCTCAAATTTATACGATTGATCGCGAATATCTCGCGATTGGAAATATGTAGCAAGAAATTCCTCCAATAAATTTTCGCTTTTTTATTATCTATTGAATAAATCAAAAAATCCTTGTGTTCTGTGCACGAAAATGCGTAATTTTGTCATCAGAAAACGAGACGTTTCCGTGATGGAAAAAGTGGTTTCCCTAACGCAGTCGCGGAGCACGCTATCATACGTGGGAACAATTTCCAACACTCCGTCGCCATCGGGGTTCAGAAGGAGGTCCCGTTTCGGTTTATCGACCTTGACTCAGAGCTTCCCATTTTGAGAGTCAGACATCGCACTACCATGCGCGTACCTGCCTTGTGGGAGATTAGCAAACCTCAACGGTCAAATCGACAGCATCTTCGATAACCTACCTGACCCGCGTATATTCTTGGGTGACTTGAACGCGCTCCACTCTAGCTGGGTTTCCCCCCGGTTCGACTCAAGGGGTTCCACACTGGTAGACAAGTTCGAAATGGAGGATATGATCATCCTTAATGACGGATCGCCGACCTTCTTCAATGGACGGCACACCACGGCGATCGATGTAACTGCTGTTAGTCGTTCCCTCGCTGGAAGAATGCAGTGGAGCGTCAATCCGGACCTCTACGGTAGCGATCATTACCCGGTTCAGGTGCAACTCTTTGCCGCCGCTATAACGGCAGAAACGCGGAGACCTCGGTGGCGCTATGACGAAGCCGATTCCAGTCGCTCCTTGAACAACGTAACCCTGACAGCATCGAGAGTCTCACTGAAGTAATAAACGCAGCTGCGTCAGCAACCATCGCGAAAACCAGCAGCATTCCGGGGCGTAAAGCCCTCAGATGGTGGAACGAGGAAACGAAGAAGGCAGTTAAGGCCCGGTGAAAAGCCCTTCGACGAGTCGAACGGCTTCCCATATATGATCCGGATAGGGAAAACGCACTCTGTATCTATCAAGAATGGCACAACCACTGTCGCCAATTGGTCCGAGATGCCAAACGATCCAGTTGGACGGACTTCCTCGAAAGCATAAATGCCTCACAGTCTTCGGCGGAGCTCTGGGGTAAGGTCAACGCCCTGAGTGGCAAGCGCCGTACGGCCACACTGCATATATAGGTAGACGGCGCTGCAGTCTCCGACCCCGCAATCGTTGCTTGGCGTCTATTTCGCTGACCTCTCTGCGATTTCCAAGTACGAGGCGACCTTTCAACGTCTAGCAAACCCATCGACTTCGTCCGTAAGCAGTTTTCGAGTTTCTCCGAACACGAACAACCTGAGGATCAACCACGATTTCACCTGGCAGGAGCTTCAGTTCGCGCTTAGTAGAAGCAACGGGAAATCAGCCGGCCCAGTGGGGAAGGTAGCTCATCGATTCTTCCGGTTCGCCTCCTAGCATCGTGCTATAAGGTACCAGGCGATAACCAGGGTAGTTGATCGATAGCTCGATGACGTCATTTCGTTGGCGTCTGCAATGTGAAATTCTCATAGCAGGCGTTGACGATGGGACGTTGTCGAGTTGTTGAATAGCAACTATCGTGGTAACTCACCGATTACCTGTCGATCCGCCAAATTTGGAAAGACGTCTGCATTGAATTATCTCATATAATAATATTCCGCCCACTATATCACAAGAAATTGCGAGTAGCTGAGTGGAATGGAGATAAGTTAAGCATTGGGTACAGGACCAAGTCTCCTCTGGGTGGTGCCAAAAGATGAGCGCAATAGAATCATCAAGTTGCCATAAGGCACGGAATGAGACTATTGCATGGCTGGGTAGTCAAAGTCTTCCATTCGTTAGTCATTTCAGGTGGATTAGAACAGGTTTAGGTTTAGGGTGGGCGTTGGCCAGATTTGGATAGGATAGGATAATCCTAAATAGGACCTAGATTATTTAATACACTAGTAACCTCAACTTCTGTCACAATGTTTCATTGTGACTAATCAACACGCAATGGGTAAAATATCAAATTTGCGGTAAATTTGAAAAAAGGGAACTTGGAGTGTAGAGCGCACTGCCCACTGGACGATTCTGAAGCCTGACCAAGTGAGTGGGTTACGGGTTTATTTGATTGTACGTCATTTCCAAGTTATATATAGATACATTCATACCATTGGCATTTTGTATTTGAGATAAGACAGAGACAGATCGTTATTACATTTTTTTTTGCTGTGCACTACACCACCGGAGCCAGCAAAGTTCAACAATCCATCGTTGCTTATGCCTTTGTTGTCGTTTGGAACCAGTTTTGCGAGGTAGGCGACAATTGTGCGTATTTCTCGCGTAACTTTTGAAAAGGGCCTATTTATAGCCTGAACAATACGTAAAGAGCAAATTGAAACATTGAACGTCGCGTGAAAGTGGGACTTAATGAAGGCCTAAGTACTTTTTCGTAGTTTTTAGTTTTCGGATTTGAAAGATCGTTGGTTACAGTGGCCTGCTTACTGAGCAGAAAAACGCGGTCCTAGGTCAGATTTATGGTAAAATCGCTTGTGTATCGTGTATTTTGCGAAACTCGTTGTTGTCGTTGGTTCCGGATTTGAATGGATACACAAATTTGAGCAACGATGATATGAGGGGCTCGGTGGCCTTAGAGCAACCGTTTTTGCTTACTGAGCAGAACATCATGAGTCTAATCTCAGGCCCATCCACATTCAAGATTCGTCAATCGTTTTATTTGTTAATATGAATACATGGTAAAATATGAATACATGGTAATAACAGAAACTCGGTGATTAAAAATGTGCTCGTCTGCCTAGTGGCAAACGTTTTTGCTTACTGAGCAGAAGACCGTGGGTTTAGTCCCAAGCTCCTTCGCGTTATATGATCGTTAGGACATCAATTCAGCTTATCGTTTACCAAAACGAACCCTGCTGCAAACCCAACCCTCTTATCCAACATCCCAGTGATTCCTCGTGGAAGTGCAGAGGTGTTCTCGGCTTCCATCAAAGCGAGTGTCATGTCAACACAATCCTTCCCATTCCTTTCTTGACCTGTGTTCGGGCGCGGCCGGCGCTGGTATTGCCTAATTTAAGATCACCAGTTTTTACACATTGAGGATGATTGCTAGTCCCAAGCATCGTCTATTGGTTCTCTGTGTAATTACAGCTGATCTGGCAGTAACAGAGTAGCAACCGTGGGCGGTCAATCAAGCTCAAGCTCAAGCTCAAGCTCAAGCAACGGGAAATCAGCCGGCCCAGACGAGATCGGCTACCCGCTGCTCAAGAACCTGCCTATCCCGGGTAAAGTAAAAATGCTGGAACTCTTCAACCAGCTTTGGCAGGCAGACTCGTGTCCAGAGCATTGGAGGGAGAGCTTGGTTGTCCCCATCCCCAAAGCAAACGAGCCGACACGGGACGTGGCGAAGTTCCGACCCATTGCACTCACCTGCTGCATGGCAAAGGTGTTCGAGTGGATGGTGAACCGACGACTGAAGCAGTTTCACGAGTCTAGCGGCTTTCTAGACCATCGCCAACACGCATTCCGGCAAGGCCACGGTACATCCACGTATTTTGCGACGCTAGGAGAGCTCCTCAAGGATGCCAAGGATAATGGTCTCCATACGGAGTTGGTTTCCCTGGACATTGCGAAAGCCTTTAACCGTACATGGATGCCCGCGGTACTGATGCAACTCGTCAGCTGGGGCCTTAGCGGCCATATCATCCATAAGCTCCAAAATTTCCTGACTGGCAGATCCTTCCGAGTCTCGGTAGCTAATACCAAATCCCGCACTTTCTGCGAGGAAACTGGCGTTCTCCAAGGTTCAGTGATCGCTGTCACTTTGTTCCTGGTAGCCATGAACAGTGTCTTCGAGCGGTTACCAGCGAACATCTACATTTTCGTGTACGCAGACGACGTGCTAATCGTAGCCACAGGTCAAACTCCGGGACGAACAAGGATTAGCAGGGGTTTTCGCCGTAGCCAGATGGGCCGCTTCGAAAGGGTTTCAACTGTCTGCTGGAAAGAGCGCTAGGTGCCACGTATGCCAGTACCGACATCGGGTATGCGGACCTTCCATAAAGATCGGTAATCAAGCTATCCCATTGAAGAAAACTGTGAAACTGCAGGGGGTTGTCATTGACCGGTCGCTGAGTTTTGACCGGCACCTTCAAGGGGTCAAGGCCAGCTGTCGCAGCAGGATCAACCTCATTCGCACAATCTCCCGTCCTGACCGGTCCAACAACAGAGAAGTACGTTTCCGTGTTGCCCGGGCCATCGTAGACAGCCGGCATCGCTACCGACAAGGCAATACAAATACTCGCTCCGGTGTACAATAGCTACACGCGCATCATCTCCGGTCTCCTACCCTCGACGCCAGCCGATGCCAGCTGTGTCGAAGCCGGCAGTCTCCCTTTCCCGTACCGCATCATTTTCAGCAAATACCGCCGGAAACGACAGAATCTGCCTCCTCAGCGAGGGGGACAGAGTTCTCCGTACAATCGCCAACGCAAAGCTCCCCCCAGTGGCCAAGATTCACTGGTACGGAGATAAGAGTTGGCAATCTCCCGCACCAAACATCGACAGCCGGATAAAGAGAAGGAGAAGTTCAGAGCCAGGGACAATTCCGTAGCCCTTAGGAGATCGGTAGCAGAGCTGACCGGATTGTAGCCAAACTACATGCATCGTTACACGGACGGGTCAAGATCGAGAGCTGGAGTCGGAATAGGACTCGCTGGTGACATTTCCCCAACGAGTAGAAGTCTGCTAAAACAATGTTTGGTGTTCTCGGCAGAAGCAGCGGCTATTCTTCATGCCGTCGCGATTCCTGCGGATCGCCCAATCCTGATCCTGTCGGACTTGTTATTCAGGCCCTTTCGTCGGAAGTCCCGGTCCACCCCTGGATCCAGGGCATCTTGAAGGTTGCGCCACCAAACACTACATACGCATGGATTCCCGGACACTGCGGGATCCCAGGGAACGTCGAGGTGGACAACCTAGCCGGGTCAGGCCCATCGGGTCCTCGGTACTCGCACAAGGTACCGTTGCAGGGCGTGAAGAGAAAGATCACTTGCACAGTGCGGTCAGCGTAGGCAACGGAATGGTCCAGTGCCAGACTTCCGCTTATTAGAAAAATTAAAGGCGACATCGGAAAGTGGACGGACCTTGCAAACCTGCGAGATCAGAGGATTTTTTCCAGACTCCGGACAGGACACTTCCTAATTTCACGGTATTTCAGCGGAGGACCCTTCAGGAAGACCTGTGAATTCTGCCATATTCCTTCGACGCTGGAGCACGTGTTATGCGTATGTCCACAATTCGAGCACCTTCGTTGCCTCCACGGTCTCAACTCAAGCAGCTGTACTGCGCTTTTTGAAGGCGGCGAAGCTATACTGCAGGATTCCGCACCATAGATTCTTTCGGCCGTCCGGACATCCCCGCTGGACGGGGCTCCCAAGGACCTCCTACAGTGGACCAATGTTTTGTTATTGGTTTTGTTTTGTTCATATTATATTTTGTTCTTCTTTTTTTGTAAAAGGATACAGTCTGTCTTTTTCGTATTCTGTTTACTGTGTTATTGTTCTAGCTGTTTATATGTTTAGCTAAGTAGATTATCAAAGGTTGAAGTAGCATGATACTCAAACCATGTGGCTGGGGGACCTCTTTCTAAGGCTTCCCACCCTTTACGGAGATGAACTAGCCTACGGCTAAAAATCTCCTATAAAGGGTGTCCACGATGAAATTGCCACACTATGAAATTGCTCTAACTTTTTAACCGTTGGGTAGAATTTAATGAAAATTTGGGTGGATTTAGTTCATAGTGCATTATTTACATCCTGCAAGTTTTAAAGTCCTGTGATCGCGGAAATGGAGTAGAAAGAACAGCTCGTGCGTGATAAAATCTTGCGCATTCATCACGAGAACAAGGATCTCTCGCATCGTTCCATCGCTAAAACGTTGGGAATCGCGAATTCCACGGTGTCGCGAGTGATTAAGTGGTTCGAGGAACGGTTGACCACCGGTTGGAAGCCTAGAAGTGAAGGAAAAAGTATTCCGTACAACACCAAAAATCACAACCGCGTAGTTGGGGCCTTCAACCGAAATCCGAACGCCTCCGTTAGGGATGTGGCTAAGAAGCTGCACCTAAGCCGAAGTTTTGTCCAGAAGGCCAAAACTAAGGCTAGGCTTCGAACGTTCAAGGTACAAAAGGCCCCTAATCGCGACGAGAAGCAGAACAAGTCCGCCAAAACCCGTGCCAGGAAGTTGTACCTCAACATGCTGACGAAAGTTGAATGCTGCATCATGGACGACGAAACATATGTGAAGGCCGACTTCAAACAGATCCCCGGCAACCTGTTTTTCACGGCCAAGGATAAGTTCAGCGTTTCGGAGCATGTCCGCACTCAGAAGATGTCCAAATTTGCGAAGAAATTCCTGGTTTGGCAAGCCATCTGCACGTTCGGGAAGCGGAGTGCACCTTTCGTGACCCAGGACACGATGAACGGACAGGTGTACATAAAAGAGTGCCTCCAGAAGCGGCTGCTTCCTCTCCTGAAGGCCCACAACGTCCCAACAATCTTCTGGCCGGATTTGGCCTCATGCCACTACTCCAAGGACGTGCTGAAGTGGTATGCGGACAATAAGGTCAATTTCGTGCCGAAAATGTTCAACCCTCCCAACACTCCGGAGCTCCGCCCCATCGAGAAGTACTGGGCGATTATGAAGCAGCACCTTCTTAAACGACCTAAGGTAGTGAAGACAGTCGAGGAACTGAAGAAAGTATGGGTTTACATGCAAAAAACGGTTGATTCACAGGTTGTGCAGAATCTTATGGCCGGGGTTAAGGCCAAGGTGCGGGCATTTGCGTATGGACTGTAAATAAAATACGAGTAAAATGGTAAAATAAAGTTTAATAGTTATTTCTCAATCCCTGAAAATTTGATGGGAATCGGATGAAAACTCGTGGACACCCTTTATAAAGAAAAAAAAACGGTATCATACGTCACATTTACGGTCTTGTCTTGGATACAACCTCTTACTTTTTATTAGGGTAATGTAATAACAAACCTTTTTAGGACAATCGAGGATAATTTTACTCATTCACTGAGTAACCCTGCTTTTTGAAAAATTTAAGTCGAATTCGACTCAATTCTGAGTTACTTTCATCGGCCGTGAATGTGAAATGGAAAATGCAATGATGCTCAGCGTGGGTAGTTTTCGTTATCGCCATAGCCATCGTCGGTTGGAGGAAATCGTAATAAATCTGACAAAATTGAAATAGAATTTATGAGTGACATAGGTTCATATGATTAAGTTTGTGAGAAAACCAACTTAGTTTCGGAAGCTGTTTTCGGCTTATGTTCATATGTTTGACAAATCTCGTAAAACAATGCACAGATAGAATCGTAAAATACTACAGATTTAGTCCAGATCGCATATAATAATCAAGTTCATCGTATAATGTTTGATTTTCATCGTATATAATACGAACTTTTGACTTTTAAACGATGTGGCAATTTTGCATCGTTCATGAGTATATATTAAGTTGGACAAACTCGTAATACCTGTCAAACTCAATTTGATATTACAGATTTATAAGTCATAGACTAAATTTTAAATAGCAACCAAAAATATCCATTAGTACCATCCCAATGACGCGTTCATCTAGATAAAATTGACAAATAGCAGATTCTTAGCGATGGGCCCAACTTCAAATGGCCAGCTTCAGCCCAGGCCAAATCTATATATATAAAAATGAATTTCTGTCTGTCTGTCTGTCTGTCTGACCCTTATAGACTCGGAAACTACTAAACCGATTGGCGTGAAAATTTGTATACAGGGGTTTTTGGGACTGTGGAAGGTTCTTATGATGGTTCGAGACCCCTCCCCTTTCTGTAAGGGGGGGGGCTCCCATACAAATGAAACAGAAATTTCTGCATAACTCGAGAACTAATCAAGCAAATGGAACCAAATTAGGCATGTGGGGGCGAGTGTGGGGGTATAAGGAGATAATCATAGAGGGTAGCCCCTTAGATAATAGGGGAGAAGGGGCTACGTACAATATAGCATGCTTTTTTTTAAATCGGCGCATAAACTCAAACTAATATTGAATCCCGAGCAAGACCGGGCACACTCAGCTAGTGGGATATAAAAATATAAATTCCAGACTGCAATATTTCGAGTTAATCTGCGCTAAATCAAACGTTAACAGCTTGTTTGCTTTTAATCGCAGAAATTTACATGACTTTTTCGAACCGAACCGCAATGATGAAAAGGAAGAACTTTTAACCAAAAGCCATCCCGGAACTATCCGACAAACGCACAAATGCCACACTCTATTTCGCATTTGCAGTTGCTCATAATAAACAATTCCATTCGCGTTCCGTCCCGGGAGGCTCATGAACCGGAGTTGATCATCGCCGCTTGCCGCATCCTCTAACACTACACTGCATGCAGCTGTTTTGTATTGGGTTCCTATTTGCAAAACTTTGCAAATAAATTCTCCCGTCGGTCGGTGTGGCAATACCGCCATTCATTCTACTCTCGCGGTCGGTGGCCCTCCTGACGCTGCCACCGCCACCACCACCTTCCGAGCGCGCAAAAATGTGCACTACACTACCACTAGGCCCGTCCGTGGAGAACTCAGAACTGGAGGCCTACATAGAAGAGCATGGTAGAGTATACATGTAGACACAACTCCACTCTGTTGCTTCGCCCGGCCCAAATAGCTCTACGGCTGAAAGAAAAGTTATGTCTTTGTAGCAAGTTTTGTTATTAATATTTGAGGAGGTATTTCGAGTGGGTCTCTTCGGGTGGCGGCGGCTAAACCCGTCCTGGTCCAAGCGCTAGGTGTAGGCACAGGTTCTAGCACCGCCGGAGGACACGCAGGCGGTTGGGAATGTGCATACACATATTTCTGATGTCTACTTAATGATATGTGAATTATTTATGAAACACTTTCCGAATAGCTGCTGGGTCATTTTACGTTCAAAGAAGATGCATCGGTCCAGAGGAGGTCGAAGTTTGATAATTATGAGGTTGCGATGATAGCGCTTGTCAAAAGTTATGTGCTCGTTCTTTTTTGTCGTTATGAAGTTGTTGCGTCTTTCAAATTTGAAGCACCTTAATCTCGGCGACTTTCACTTGCACGCCTTTCGACTGTGGTAGTTGGTTGCTACCGAGCCATGAGGTTAATACCTTTTACGATGTCAAAATCATTGAAAGCGGTGCAATCAGCGTTGATGGACCTCGGTGTGATCCATTGTTGGCCTGCGAGTGAGTGGTGAGGACGTAAACATTGAAAGCTTTACTGCCCACGGAAAATCCATTACACCATCTACCGGTAAAGTCCACATCGGCTTCCATTTTTTTTCTCTTGTTAGTGCACAGCCAGATTCGATTGAAAAGAGCAGCTTTATGCTGTTGCGCTAAGAATTTCAAAAGAAGAGATTAAACATTCGACAGGGCAATAGAGTATGGAGTGTGGTGCACATTCACCACTCTCGCCGTCATCGGAGGAGCACACTGCAAATTCGTCTTCTGGGTACGATAGTGGGTGGCTTATTGAGGTTGTTGTGCATCGCCAAGGGGCAATTGATTGAAAGCTCCCGCACCCCAATCGAATCCCTCGCTTTTCGGAGACCATTTCTTTCATATTTTTTTTTCGGATCTACTTCATCGGGGGGTTTGGGTTTGGGTGTTTGAAGCGCCGAACGACTACTCTTCCGTTGGCCTCTTTCTGCACTTTCTGCAAAGGAGACGACGGTAGGAGAAATGGCTTCCTTTCTAACTGTATGGAGGCGATTTCCACCCCTCACGCTAGTACACAAAATCGCCTATGGCTTGTAGATAGGCTATATTTAGTGGCATAAGCACCCTGACTCCCTCCCCAGAAGGTGCTGACGGAAGGAGATTGAGCTGAAAATTTAATTTTCTTTTCAATGGAAGGATCACCTCTTTTGCAAACTACACCTTGCCTTCGATAGAACGTGACATACAAACAGGTACTGGAAGGTACATATACATATGGGACGAACGATGTACGAGATTAGCTTTGATTGAGTGCGGTGGTGCACAGTAATATCCCAGTCAAGGAGCTCCCGTGAGGAACATAAATCCGATTTGATTGACAAGATCTGACGAAAAACGGAATTAAATTTGGAATGTGCAATGGTTGGGGCCATAACCTGTGTGCATCGGGGTGTCGTATAATGACAAATCTAGGTCGGACATCTTATTTCGATCCAACTTGCATTTCAGCCTGTGTATCATAAACGAACTAATTTTTCTTTTACCTTTTTTTTCTTTACAGGTACAGATCCTAATAAACCGTTCGAGTATTCTTTGCACCATTATCTTGCTGGTAATTATATTTTAATTGTAATAATTTATTAGTGGCACGATTTGGCAACTTGATCACGAAAACTAGAAAATTGGGATTTTATGTACAACAGGAAATCCAGAGAACATATCAGGAACTTGAACAGTTGGTTGTTTATTAATTTATTTGATAAGGCTCAAACGAATTAACTTTACAAAGCCGAGGGCATCTTAAAACTATAGTCAAAGTACAACACAGAAAACGCTTTATCTTCCGCTATCCAAAAAGCCTCCTCCATCAGAACTGGAGCCGCTTCCAGTGGTTTCATTGTATGGCAGTTACGCCATCGGGGGGCAGAGCGCTTCCATTGCAGCAATGGACGCAAAACGTGGTCAGCACTCACACACTCATCACGAAACGGTTGCTTTCCAAAGTCGACGACGCATCGACTGAAAGAACTGCTGATGAAGAACAATGAGGAGGACCACACAATGGTTGCTGCCGAGAAA